>NC_092694.1:27074969-27227997 GCF_964275005.1 Diadema setosum
TAGATTACATCATAGGCAATGTGTGTGCCAATTTTCGTCGCAATCGCGCGGTCGACGGCCGAGATCTGGAGGGGGGCCTGGGAGGCCCCCCCCCCCCCCCCCCCCCCCCCCCCCGGCTCTATGATCTACCTAAATAGCCCGGCCTAGTTAGGGTTAAATCACTGCTCCCAAAGGTAAACTGGACCTTTCACGGTCTAGCTTTTAACCCTTTTTGGTGCCCAGGCAGTATTCTTAACTTGCTGTAAAGCTTTTGCATCAGCATTTATGACCGCCCAGCTCAAAACTCACAATAAGTCGCAGAGTAGCATTCTTTGCAGTGGACCAAATTATATAGCATTTGGGTTGACTGACTTGAATTTTTAGCTCACCTGAGCCAAAGGCTCAAGTGAGCTATTGCGATTGCCCTTCGTCCGGCGTCCGTCGTCCGTCGTCCGTCGTGCGTAAACTTTTTACATTTTCATCTTCTTCTTGAAAACCCCAAGACCGCTTTCCATCAAACTTGGCAGGTAGCATCCCTAGGGGGTTAGGAACTCAATTTGTTAAAATGGGCACCATGCCCCACCCAGGGGGCCCCCAGGGGGGCCCAAACCCCCCAAAATTAAGGAATCTGTAAAAATCTTCTTCTCTAGAACCAGAAGTGATAGAGCAAAGTTAATACTATGAGTTAGTATATTGATGACTGTAGTTTCAAGTTTGTTCATGGCAGAATCAGGGGTGCCCCCTTGGGACCCAGGGGAGGTGGGTGGGGAGCGGTCCTAATGGGGCCTAAATTGTACATTTTCATCTTCTTCTTGAGAACCCCATGACCCATTTTCACCAAACTTGGCAGGTAGCATCCCTAGGGGGTTAGGATCGCAATTTGTTGAAATGGGCACCATGCCCCACCCAAGGGGCCCCCAGGGGGCCCCTAACCCCCCAAAATGAAGAAATCTTTAAAAATCTTCTCTAGAATCAGAAGTTATAGAACTAAGATAATACTATGAGTGAGTACATTAATGACTGTAGTTCCAAGTTTGTTCATAGCAGATCCAGGGGTGCCCCTCTTGGGGGGGGGGGGGGGGGGTCCAAATGGGGGCCTGAATTGTACATTTTCATCTTCTTCCTGAAAACCTCATGATGGATTTTGGTCAAACTTGGCAGGTAGCATCCCTAGGGGGTCAGGATCTCAATTTATCAAAATGGGCACCATGACCCACCCAGGGGGCCCAGATGGCCCCAATCTCCCCAAATTAAGGAATCTTAAAAAATTTGGGCCCTTTTTTTTATTGTACATTTTCCATCTTCTACTTGAGAATGCCTGGTCAAATTTTAGTAGAGCTTTGAATAATTTAGATTAGTGACTGCGTGAAAGGTGAACTTGCGATACTCAGGTGAGCGCTAGACCCGCGGGTCTCTTGTTTGAGTATGTCATATACCTGACAGAGTAATCTTTTGTCTCCCTGAATTTGATGGTTTAAACAGAGCTGAAATCAATGTACTTGCAGTTTTTCTTTACCATATTTTCAATTTTTTGACATCATATTTTCACTGTGAAATAGAGCATGTATTGATTCATACTTCTGCCCAGCATGCCCGAGTGACCCTTGTCCGTAAATCCTCTTTTCTCCCTTTTGCTATAAAACTGCACCTCTCTCTTAATATTTCAATCACTTTTTGAATGGGCTAGGATGGTCCAAATTTAAGAAGTTTGAAAGCTCAGAGCTTACTTTTTAAAAGTACATTGTACATAAAAATGTGGAAATTCATTTCGAAATACTTTTTGTTAGGTTTGAGCTGGGCGGTCACATTTTCTTGTCCATCAAAACTTGCACAGTGCTTAGCCAATTCAGATGTAGCAATGTGCCTCAGTCCAACAGGAAGGCCATTGGTAATACAATAGGGATTAGGGTGATTTGGTAATCTCTGTTCATTGACAACTGGTTTTCAGACATCTATGCCAACTGGTACAGAAGCACTCCAGTGTTTGCGTGTGTGTGTGTGTGTGTGTGTGTGTGCCAATCGGCAATGAAAGCACTGTAAGGGTTAATACCACATTTTTTTTAAATTTTTATTGATTGATTGATTGATTGATTGATTGATTTCTTTCTTTCTTTATTTATATATTTATGTATTTATGTATGTATGTATGTATGTATGTATGTATGTATGTATGAATGTATGTATGTATATATTTATTTATTTATTTATTTATTTATTTATTTATTTATTTATTTATTTATTTATTTATTTATTTATTTATTTATTGCTTGATTGGGCTTGTAGAGCTGTTTAAAAGGTGCAGGACTCTGTGGCATGGACACATTTAATAGCTTTCAGGCATCAGCTTCTATCTTTGTAATAGTAGTTCCTTTATGGTAGCTGACTTTTTGTGTTCTTGTGGAAAAGAGATATAAATGGGATTATTTGAGTGGCAATTTTAGCAAGCATCATCAGCCGCTGTCAGACTGCAGGAAACGCATAACAGCATGCAAAATATTGCGCATGAACAACTGCACAGGAAATTAATCTAATCAAATTACAAGTTTCTCAAAGTTTCAGCCATGGGTGGCCCTACTGTACCTAACTGTGTGTTGTTCTGCAAGAAGTGTCAAACTTCCTCAGTGCTTGCTGGAAGTTTTGCAGCTAACTTGTCGAGAAAATTGTGGTCAGACTGCCCAAACTACTAGTATGTGAAGCAAAGTTGAGGGTAGTAAAACTATGCATACTTTTGCATAGTGTGACCATGGCTATTGCTACATACATTTGTAAATTTTTGTTCTTTCTTTATTGCATTCAGATTACTAATAGAGCATACTGATATTTCACTGAGAAGTGCCATATTTTTACATCTATTCTTTTAATTGGTTGTCATGACGTAAACAGAACCACGGCTCACCCCGTAACAGTCCCAACCACAGCCCAAAGCCCAACCAGCCTCACACCCCAGGCTCCACGACGCAACCCTCCAGGGCTGTCAGCAGCAATGACACAGTGAGGAACGGAGAGCAGACGAGCACGACGACTGGCTCGCGGAGTCTACGGAATGACCTCTTGGTGGCAGCAGATTCGGTGACAAATGCCATGTCATCGCTTGTCAGAGAACTGAACTCCGGTATGGGCATTTTTTTTTTTTTTTATTTCTTCCCCACAGGACTTTTCTTCTAAAACTAATTGATTCCAAAAATGAATAAATGACATGGCTGTCCTTATCACTTCTCGTGTATTGGAAAATCTTCATGTACATTGTATATCAGAACATTTGCCATCTACATGAAACTAATATTAATTGCCTCATGTATGGCAAATAAGTTGGAAGTGCATCAGTAAACCTGTGAAAAGTCATAGAGGTTACTTATTTAGTAGGCCTTGAAGTTTATGCTGTACATACAATGTAGTTCAAACATGCTTTTCTTTTTTTTTTTTGAGAGGGGGGTCCAAGCTAGCTATTCATTTGAATCTGTAAGCGTAGAATTTAGTGAAAGAAGTGTTTTGTTGTTGCTGTTGTTGTCGTTCCCATCATTTTTTTTTTTTTTTTTCTGTACAGATTCTTTATGCCCTTTTCATCTGCCTGGGAGGCACAAGCTTTAAAAATACATGGAAACCTTCAAAAGGCTGATAAATCTGTCATAACTCTTTCAATGGAGTTTGAGGTCCATATAAATATGTGGTGTGCACATTGCATAGGCATAGTCAATGTGACTCAGTGTACCTTTTAAATCAAAACCCTTGCTAGCAATAATGTGTGTAAAGGTTGGACTTTCCATGTTCTACTCCATGTAATGAGGAACATCTAGTTTTGATGAGTAGTAATCAATTTTGAAGCCAAAAATGTTTCCTTTTAGAATATGACCTTAATCGCTAAGAAATCTTACCTTACAGCATTTTTGTGAGTTTTGCAATGAAAAGGTCTCAAATGATGAATGACAATGCATATGAAGTTAACTCTAATCATGTCTTAACACTACACAACATAATCATGATCAAAATTTATTTGCTCTTGACACTACGCAACATACGTTGTAATCATCGTCAAGATTTATTTGCTCTCGCAACCCCATCACAGAAGATGACCAAAACGATGATGATGAAGAGGAAGGGAACAATTTGAACACAAGTAATGGTGAGTTGGTCAAGTTGCACTACTACAATTGGCTCTCCTGTTCTTATTCAAATTCATGAAATTCTTCCGTCGAGATGTTTTCATTGCAACTGATTGACAAATTGCCCTACATTGACGTTAATAAGCACCGAATTGATCAGTGTTTTAGTAGTAGCCATGATAAAAAAATCCTGTTCTTGTCGAGGCATATCTGTTATTTTGACGCTGAAATAAAGAAGTAATGTCTTCTTTTTTTTAATCTCTTCATGACCCTTAAAGGACTAGTCTCAAGATGTGAAGAGGAATAATGGACCATTCATTAAATCTTGTTGCTGTTTTGATGCCTCCGACTCGTAATAAATAAATATTGATAGATGTATGAATTAGCGCGTAACTATCAAATTGATTCGTTGAATATTGCTTGAGATCAAATAAAAGACTAGACTCACCTACTATTTCATTGACAAATTAATGGCTTGTGCAGAAGCCAGAATCCTTCTGCATAGGTTGAGGTAGACGACTTATTAAACAGGACATAAGAAAACAGCACTACTTCATACGTGTATGAATGTCTTGACATGTGAATGTAACCACACAGCTATTGCATGTCACAATATACCCTATTGTATAGGGAGCGCTGATGTGTTTCCAGTGTTTTTCCAGAAATGTGTCATGTTAACTTGCAGTTCCCTGTTATGGCTTCATTACTTCATTTCTTACATTTCACTTCTTTTTTTTTTTTTTTTTTTGCTGTTTGATGAAGACTTAACATTTCTCTGTAGGATTTTGTAGATGTACATGTTTACTTTTTGCCTGTATCTATAAGAGGATTTTCTTGCATATGTGTGATTTCTCCCTCACCCCTGCCTGGTTAATAGATGGTGCCGTGCTTGTGGTAGAAGGCAAGAATGCCTCGGGAGAGCCCATTCTCATCCGGGGGAAGAAGCCCAGCAGGAATAGAGGGATGTCGGACCAGGACTTCATCGCAGAGCTGACGGCGAGGAAAGATGGACGGGCGCGACTTACCCACGACATGTGAGTGTGACTCTTGGTCAAAGCACCATGGTCGCACGCCCGACTCAGTCGACAGCGTGCCAACTTTGCATATTCTGCTCAAATGCACAAACCCGCCCAAACCGATTGATAAATCGCCAAATGCCACAGTGCAATAAAAGCGTTTTTGGCGATTCCGTTCCTCTCACAAAATAGCTTGCATTCTGTATGGTGATTGGCTAGCAAATGGTGTTTCCTACTGGATTTGCGTGTCAATTCTAATTCTTTTTTTCTCACTGTTGTGTGTAAAAGTCATGCCTTTACAATAATGTAGCTACTGGGCATTTAAAACAAAAACAATCATATAGTCATACAGTTTGCATCCTGATTAGCAAATAATAGACTCACTAAATATATGGTGTGTTCAGTATCAAACACTGAATGATTGGTATTTATCTACATCAGCATAGGGCAATTTTTTCAATCAGTTACATTAAAAATCAACTTGACAGAAGATTTATTAATTTATACCAAAGACAGATGTATCAATGAACGAATGAATAGTGTACCTATATTGAGAGATAAAAGTTATTTGTGAAGCAATATATAGATACATAAATTCTGTGTATGAATGCAGCTGTATTTCCGTCTTTTTCATGGCAGATACGGGCACACAGATGAAGGGGAATCTTACGGAAGGACAGACGATGAGAGTTATGTGGCGACGACAGACGACGCTGACTCGTACGTCAGGACAGACGATGAAGCGTTGATGAGGACAGACGACGAGTTCCAGCGGTCGGTGACAGACGATGAGTTACGGGACTCAACGAGGGTGAGACTTTTAGCTGATTTACAACTTTTGCTTCACTCTTTGTGTGTTTGTGTGTGTGCGTGTGTGTGTGATTGGATGAAAAAGGATATTCAGAGTTTCCAATTGTAGTTTTTTGTAGTATATTGTATGGTACTGTTCTTTTCTTCTTTTTGTTTTTCAAAAAAT
Organism: Diadema setosum; assembly: GCF_964275005.1. Lineage (NCBI taxonomy): Eukaryota > Metazoa > Echinodermata > Echinoidea > Diadematoida > Diadematidae > Diadema > Diadema setosum. The sequence continues at coordinate 27,081,041 of NC_092694.1, forward strand.
ACTGCAGATTTCAGGGAAAATACTATTTTTCTGAAATTGTATTACTATACATGTCTATAGCGTTTTTTTTCCACATAAAAGAATATGTCTTTTTGGTCTCCAGACCATTGCACTGCTATATGAAAGGTTGGAATCCCTAGATATCATTTATAAACGTGACAACAAAACACAATTCTGAGAGTTGTCATGGAGAATAGATGTAGGTTTGCATGCAATGCATGCACTGTTTACAAAGAAATCAGGAAATTGTCACAAGAAATGAAATTATCAGGAGACTTGCCAGGCCAAGTGCGGAGGAAAGTGTATTTTTATGATCTCAAGATTCCATCGCATAATGAGCCATTAGAGGCCTCCTCAGGTGTCTTCAATACGCCTTTGTGTTTTATAATAGACACTTCTCAATGGCTCAAACCTGGGAAAAAGAATGAAAAATCATGTCATAAAACCACTGCTTCATTAGTATCTATTTGGTGAAGAGTACTGTGTTTGTACACAATACTGGAAGCATTCAAAGAAATTATGGAAAAATCAAAGGAACATCTTTTTTTTGGTCTTATCTCTAAATCTACAAGGAGTTCAACTATTGCTTTGAATTGTTAGTTTCTGACCACGAAATGCTGTGATGAAAACATGTGTGGAGCATTTTTTTTTATGCCTCCGCCACGAAGTGGTGCCGGAGGCATTATGTTTTCGGGTTGTCCGTCCGTCCGTCTTTCCGTCCGTCCGTCCGTCCGTCCGTCCGTCCTTCCGTCTGTCCGTCCGTCCGTCCGTCCTTCCGTCCGTCCGTAATGAATTTTGTGGACAAGGTAACTATCGAAACCTGTTGAGGTATCCTAATGAAACTTGGCATGTATGTGTATTAGGGGGTGAAGTTGTGCCTATCAACTTTTGGGTGCACATGCTCAAGGTCAAAGGTCAAAAGGTCAAGGTCAAATATATAAAATTTCACTATTTCCACCATATCTAGTGAATGCCTGAAGATATTTTCTTGAAACTTAGTGTATACATGTATTACCCAATTGAGATTCTCTGGTGAAAGTTTGGGTCATGAGGTCAAAGGTCAAAGGTCAAAAGGTCAGGGTCAAATACATAAAATTTGACTATTTCCACCATATCTATTGAATGCCTGAAGAGATTTTCTTGAAACTTAGTGTATACATGTATTACCCAATTAAGATTCTCTGGTGAAAGTTTGGGTCATGAGGTCAAAGGTCAAAGGTCAAAAGGTCAGGGTCAAATACATAAAATTTCACTGTTTCCACCATATCTATTGAATGCCTGAAGAGATTTTCTTGAAACTTAGTGTATTCATGTATTACCCAATTAAGATTCTCTGGTGAAAGTTTGAGTCATGAGGTCAAAGGTCAAAGGTCAAAAGGTAAAGTAAAAATATTAAAACTTCTTTTTTTTTCTCCGTACCTTGGAAAATTGTTCAAGGTATCTTCATGGAACATAGTATATACATGTACTAACTGGAAGTGATTATCTAGAGAATGTAGGGTTCATGGGGTCAAAGGTCAGGGGTCAAAGGTCAAGTGCAAGACTTCAAAATTTTACTATTACCCTCATATTTATGCAATGCCAGCAGGGTTATTTTTTTACACTTGGTGTATGCGTGTGTAACCTAATAGAAATTCTCTGGAAAGTTTTTTTTTTTCTCTTTTTGCCTCAAAGGTCAAAAGGTCAAAGATCAAGTGAAAGTGCTGAACTAACTTTTTCCTCCATATCTCGGAAGTGGCTCAAGTTACCTTGAAACTTAGTACATATTATGCATGTTCTACCTGAAAGTAATTATCTTATGAATTTTAGGGACAAGGGCCAGATGAAAATGGTAACAATTTACTATTCAATTCAGAAATTGCACTTTTTCTCCACACCTGTACCTTGAAAATTACTCAATGCCTAAATGTATGAATGGGTCAAAGTCAAGTTAAAGTCCTTAAATCCCTAGATACATGCTCTCCTATTCATCCAATTAAACCTACGTCAAGGAAGGTGAACATTCAACACATTTGTGACAAACTTGTCATTCCAATATTTTACCAATTTTGTGAAAATGTAATCACACAGTGTCCACATGTACTATCTAGACCTATTGGGAAAATCATGCATTATGGCGGAGGCATACCAGTCGCCAAAGCGACATTTCTAGTTGGGTATATCAAATGGATAAACATTAACAAGCAAATGAAAGTAGAGAGTATGATGTACCTCCATAACATACTCTCGAGCAGTGATTCTTATGTCGTTTTCTTCCAGCTAGATGTAAACAGGGGACCCCCAGAGAACGATGGCCTCATCCGGACAACCACGGACGATGAGGGAAACAGACGAACAGACGACGAGGGGAACCATGGCAAACGACACGACGACCACGTCCGCAGGTGGATCAATCGCTGATTTGGAGCGGAAGAATGCCAGAAACTTTGAGAGAGGTTTTTCTTCTTCCTTTTTTTTTTTCTGCGGGCAATGGACGGAAAAGAAAAGTGCTGCTTGTCATGTCCTGCCTGCAGATGAAATGGAATGATCAAGGAGCTCTGTGGACTCGAAAGAAGGAGGAAATACCTGTGGATCGATTATTACTGGCAATGCTTCTGAATCCACATTCTATGCGTGGGTTTGTGGAGTGTAGGAGGATGTATACAGACTTTGGATTAGGTCCGTGATGCCTCCGTCTTCTGAAATTTGTGAGCTCGTCTTCATCGAAACTTACATAGGTGTTTTTCATTTTTTATTTTTTATTTGAGGGGGGATGTGAGCTGTGAAGCGACAGTGATCTTCCTAGAGTAGAATTGTGACAGCATGGATCTATACGTGTAGATAATATTTGTGCATCGTAGCTGCTGTCTGCGTGATTTGGACATTACCCACATACAGCTGCTGCTGCTGCTGCTGCTGCTTCTCCCGTGGTGCATAATGATCGGTCAGCAGCTAATCTGCAGCAGTGTTCATGACTGAGGTGGCGTTTCCCCCCGCCGTGTCGGAACCTCCCGGCTCCGTCAGCACAGTGGACATAGTGCAGCTGAAAACCGATTTTGCCCTTCCGCCTCTATGGACCCGAGGGTGATGGTAACAGCGACTTCACATCAATGTATCTGTCATAGTCAGACGTTCCTCTGTCGCTACTATACTCATCCCTGCCAGTAGTTATCTAATGTAGGCCTAGCTTCTGCAGTCACAATCTATGCTCCATATCTACGACTGTCGCAATTCTGGAGGAAATTTTTAACCCCCTCCATATTGTTTCTCTGCCTACCTCTCCAGCTTCTGGGCTGCCATACTGCCCATTGCATATTTTGCCAAACTGCTTTATGACCTCCTCAAAGCCCGCCGCCAACTCAAGAAATACTAACACAACTTAACTTGAGCAGTCACAGGTTTGCGCTTCAGTGCTGCTGTGATTGGTAAATATTCTCCGTCTTATGATTTTAATGCTTATTGTTACATGTTCATGTACTATTATTATTATCGTCATCATCATCATCACCATCATCATCATCATCATCATCACCATCATCACCATCATCATCATCATCACCATCATCACCATCATCATCACCATCATCACCATCATCATCACCATCATCACCATCATCACCATCATCATCATCATCATCATCATCATCATCATCATCATCATCATCATCACCATCACCACCATCATCATCTTCATCATCTTCATCATCATCATCATCATCACCACTTGACTTTAAGAAGTTTTCCTCAATAATCTTGTGGTCCTGCACTTGAGAATGGACATTTTTTTGAACATCCATCTCTGTCATAGGAAATAATTTGTAGTGGAGGGCATTAGGCACAAGGTGTACAGAAAGTTGTGTATGGATGTGGGTGTGTTTGTGTTTGTGTATCTGCATTTTTAAAGTGGTAAAGCAGATAGAGGCTTTGGTCATTTGATGAAAAAGTAATTTCATCACTGAAAATACCTTTAGTTTCAGATATCACAGTGATACTGTTTAGAATGTCTGGTGCTTCTGGTTTGAAGAAAAGACACGTATTGCATATTTTCTTTTTCCACTAACATCAATAATCCTGTCATATTTTGAATTAATGATTACATGTTTTAGTAACAATTGCTCTTTTCAACATTTTTGTTCCCCCTAAATGTTGTTTCAAGCAAGTGACATTTCAAGTTCAGAAATAAGATCATGAAGATGTGAAGACAAAAAGAGAGAGAGAAAGCATTTATTTCGGATAGAGCCCTTGTCTGCTGTGATGTCCAAATGCTTAATTTCTCCATCTGTCCAGAGCAACACACATGTATGCACACATTCTCGTAAGATGCTCCAACATGGGATATGATAGTTGTTTGCTCAAGGTAACCGGGCATATTCCATTACTTGTTTATGAAAAAAAACACAAAAAGTTATTCCAATAAATTGACGAATTGAAATTGAAAACCAGCAAAAATGATATTCAAGCACAGTTAGTGAGTAAAAATTAGGCTCTATGTAGTGTATGGGACAATGCGCACACAACAATTGAAGATATGTATAGAAATTTTAGAATTTCACCATTTGAATAGTGCAAAGTGCTACATATCTACATGCAGAATGGGAAGGTGCACGATATACCCATATGAAACCCCTAGGGACTTTAGAGGGTGCTTTTTCCCATGTTTTGAATACTCTGAACAAAATTAATGGGCATGTGCCTGGTGTCAAATGCATCTCCAGTTGCCTGGAGTAAAACACTACAATATTCCCAATTGAAGCCGTTGACGAGAACAAAAACACAACTATTCACACACATACGCAAACATTCCAAGTGGTCGGTGCCTGTACCTATTTGGAGATGCTATCTTCAGGATGGAAGTAAAGCAAGTAGTGAAGTAGTGTGAGATTTGCTCTGCAAAAGCAACAACAACAAATTGTTTGGATTGTGGATGTCAACTATTGTTTTGTTTTTCTTTCCTTTCATACAATCATGTACTTCATGATGTTAAGAAGTGATTCTTTAACAGTCATGTAAGATGAATCATTTCATGCATTTTCATGATCCAATTCAGCCATGTAACACTGAAGCTTTACATGTCATATTTACTGGTCAATAAATTATCAGCAATTTGGCAATTGGACAAACATGATCATGTGTTACTGGACAGACCGTTTTGTTTTGTTTCATTCTTTTGTAAAGTATTCATTTTAGAAGAAATGGCAGAAGATGCCATATACAAATGTAGTGGAGCTATGATATCTACTATTGTATTTAATAGTGCAATCATTAGAATAAGTGTTCATATTCTGTAAAATGCTTAAAAAAACAACAACTGAGGGACCAGTGTGATGCAACTGGAAATGCAATTTAGGGTAACAATGCTCAATGGCACTTGATACGCATGATGGACCCAGGTTGTGCTGTGCATGCTGTGGGCTTTGGAGTCAGTGTTGCGAGAAAGAATGGCTACAGTGGTCAAATCAAGTCGCAGATTCGCATTCTCAAAGTTCTTTTTCAAACCCTTATTAGCGAGCTTTAGATCTGTGACGGGAACGCTATGTCACAGCTGTTTCCATTGTCCAACCCAGGTGGAGACGCGTCGTGAACGCATAGCGTAGCAGATCTAAAGTTCGCTGATACGTAACAGATGGTGACTATTGCTGTTGGGAATGTGCACAATGTCCTCACCTGTAAATTTGCTATGCTGTTTCACAGAGGTGATAAGTCCCTTCAAAAACCAGCCTGTGGCTGAAAGGGCTGTTCGTTTACTAGGTTTGGAGAATAGATACATCCATCAATCAAATCAATTCTCTGTCAGAACTCATAATCTGACTCAACAGCACTTCAAACCTTTTGGCTGCAACATTTTGTATGCGCTCATCTCTGCCATTCATCATATGTATAAATAAAGAGAACTGATGAGCTCTGATGTAATGTGGGGTGTTACATGTTCATCATGAATTTCAGCACTAGCAACTTGCAAGTGCCCTGTATACTTACGTACAACAAAATATGCTTTGACAAGGCCTACCTAATAGCGGTTGAATTCAATTTATGCCATTTTGTTCTTGGCTAAGATAAAGAAATGTCAGTGGGGATGGGTGTGGCAGAAAATGTAGCTATGTTATGGCATTCTTGGTTTTAAGATTTACTAGTGTATAGTCATTTAGTATACCATGTTCATGTTATTTTCTCTCAGTGGCATGTAACATGCAGCATAATGCATCTTTTGCAAATGCTTTCAGTAATATTCTCACAATTGTGAGATACGTATATTTATATGCAAGTAAGGTGTACAATGTAGTATTAGTGACTCCAAAGTATTACCGCCCATGAAGTTTACCATGATCTTACCTCCGTGTCCAGTGGACTCGTCTTTGTTCTTTTGTTATCCATGACCGCACAAACATTGGAGGCTGCAGAAATACCTTTGTAGATATGTTTGTGAAAAAAATTGTCAGTAATGCGAAAAAAAAGACAGAAAACAACAACAACCAAATATTAAGAAATGATGAAACCAGCAAAGAACGCTTCCACTATCGACTACAATACAAACTAATAGGCGTCTGGCAGTAGGAAATACTAATAATTGCCAAGTAAGCATGAGAAACTCCCATTATTTTCAGCATACTTCTGACTGAAATTTTGCAAGTGCGGTGAATGCATGATGAATCAAACACGTGCATTACAGAGTAGTTTCATTTTTGTTCTTGTATTCTTTGAATGTAATTTACATGTATGTACCTGACCCAATCTCTGCATGTTTCAACGATATTTTTCATATGGGTCTAGAAGTAGTGCGTGTTCTGTGAAGTTGAAGAATTCTGTCAAGATATCAGTGGTACTAGTAATATCAACAGCCCAGCCGTAATATAACCATTACTAGTTGGTTTTAGCAGGCGGTTGGACATTTACTGTATACGCCGAATATTTCGTGAAGTTTTTATTTTCGCGAATTTCGCGAGTCAGATGCTATTCGCGAAATTAAAGACACGCGAAAATATTGACTCTGATACCAACAATGTGAATGTAACGTACACGTGTACACTTCTCCGTTCCAATACAGGACTCCACGATCGCAAATTTAACCACTCGCGAAATTGTCGGGAGTTCCCGATTCGCAAAATTTTGGACTCGCAAAATATATGGCGTGTACAGTATGGTACTTGGATTGTGATGCATGTCAGGAAGCACCCGAAGCCCGTCAAGAATCCCTAATATTGGTGAAGGCTAAATGATCCCTAGATCCCAGCATAATTATTATGGAGATATAATTTTAAAAATAACAAATATTCTTGTCTTACATTTTCTGGCCTACCATGCCTGTTGTATGCTGTATACTTTTTATACAATGTATGTGCCCTACGTCTTTTACTTTTTGTTTCCAAGATTCAAGTCCCAAAGTCATGAAAAATGTGATTCAGCATCATTTGTTTTTGTTTTTAAGGTGAAGCGAAGTTTAGTCGACTGAAGATAAATATTTACTGGACTAATGCATTTTTTTTTTTATGTCTGCTTGTCTTCATAAGTTTTAGCTTTTGCAAATTTGACTGAGAACGAGTCAGTGTGGCGTTCCTACTGAGGTATACATTGTCTATTAAATCTAATTTGCAGGGATATTTGTCAGCACAATGGACGTATCCTTTCCAAAGCAAGATGATATGTGAACATGGTTTTATTTTTTTTTTAATTCATGCAAGAACCTCAACAAATTTGTGTTATATGTACTCAGTAGAAGAGGTGAAGTTGAATTTGAATTCCGGTTTTTCTTGGTCATTTCTGTACTTCACATGTTTTATCAAAATCTTGTCTGTTCATAGATGAACATTTTTATGGTGTATATTGCATTTTTAAACCTCCTATCCTTTCCCTTTCTGATTTTATTGAACTCGAATGACATTTTTAAGATTCAAACTGAAATCCTTGATGTACTGAGATCAGCCTGTTTAAATTATTCTCCTAATAAATGCTACTACAATGTAGTTTTTTACCAGAGCAAGATGTAATGAATTCAAGCAGCATGTGATATTATTACGCTTGTTGTTGTCGATGTTTGTTCCTTAGAATGTCAAACCATTTGCATTGTTGCTGTAATAATATTTCTGCTATCTCATACATTGCCTTGCTACTCGGTAACTCAACTCACAGTATTTGAGACGTATATGACCCTATAATATTATGGCAAGTGTAGACTTCATCTGACAATTGTAGGTATCATCCTCTGAATTATGAGTGAAATCCAGACTGCTAAACAGTATTATTCAATGATTGCAGCCCCATGGTATGGTAAATAACATGGGCCCTGTTTCATAAAGCTGTTTGTAAAGTTACGCATGACTTTCGAACGGCTAGATTATGAATCGCCAATGTGTGCTCATTTTTTTCCTTCCGTTTTAACAAAGTATGACTGTATGTCAATATTTCCTACATTGGGGCAAAAATACACTTTAAACTGAAAACATGTGTTAACATGTAAAGAATAATCATTATGTAAAGAATAATCATTATCATCTGCAAATTTCAACTTAAGCTATTAGAATTAACAATGATTAGGAATCCCACTTGGCTTGCCATATTTAAGTCATCCGTAAAATTGTGTGTAACTTTACAAACAGCTTTATGAAACAGGGCCATGATGTATACAGTAGACCTCTCCTTTTTTGTGTGTGCTAGTCCAAATTTCAGCTAATTTGTGTGGTCTGTAAGAAATGTGGATTCACTACAGATTTCTAACTGTGCAACTGAGGCAACATGAGTAAAATAGATTCTGCGTAGTGTCTATTTATCTTTTAATCTGGAACAGAAAAAATGTGTTCATTTGATAATAATTAGTTACTATAATTACTGTAGTTACAGCTGTGAATATTCCCAGCTGAGTCTTATTTGGTACTAGATTGCCATGTACTTTCATGTTTGTGCTGCGCTAGCTATCCTGATACATGCGATCCTTTGTCTCCTTTGAGGACAACAATATATTTAGATATTTTGTCTGTATGCATTTTTCCTTGCAAGGTGAACAAAAAAGATAAAAGATAGGGAAAAATTCCAAGCAATGTGTGCATCTCTGGTCTGAAGAGATGCATTCATGGTAGCTTATTCAGGATACTTGAAAAACAGTCTGTAAAACAAACCAATAGCAGCTTACATCTGTTCAGCTGTTGAAAGCGGTAATTGAGTTTCTGAATTGAGTTTTCAGAATTTAACGCTCTGTGTTTTGATTATGGACTAGCATTGTATGGCTTTATTTGATGAGCTGTATAGTGAATGACTGAATGCATCAATTGAAGACTCTTCGGCAGATTTCTTGCAATGCATGGCTCACTCATCACTTACAGCCATCAATTGAATTCCATGTAAACTTGTGCAGAAGTCCCTCTCATCCCATAAACTGCCATTACAAATATGGGGTAAAACCTTTCACAAAACAAAACACAATTGTTTAGATAGTTCTGTGGAAGCATGTATTTATATCAATATTTGTATATATCATATCGAAACCAGCCCAAATTGTCCCAATGGATTATATCATATTCTTTTCGTGCTTCAGGAGTATTTATCTTTTCTGCATAGTGTGTGATGTGTTATGTAATGTGGCAGAAGATTGATATAGCATGCCTAGTCGTATTGAAATGGAATGACTTTGAGTTCGAATAGTACAACAAACACAACAAACTGATTATGTACATTTTTGCAGATTTTGTTTGTGTATGTTTGATGTGAGTTGGTTATTCTTGTCTAACCCAATGTCATCTAGATTGTATTCAGTTTTGATATATGATTGTTGTATCATTTTCCCTTTGTGTCAAGACAGCATCACGAATCCACTTTTTTTTTTCATTGGTGGACAGTGTATCAAATCTTTCCATATTCATCATTCAGTGAAAACTGTTTTATATGTGTGTATGTGCATTTTGGAGTTTTTCAAGCCAATGGAGTAATCAAAAGTTATGATTGTGGTATCAGTTTATTTGTAGTTTTGTTGTGAATTTGGACCTCAATTACCTAAAAGTTTCTACAAAGAAATGGAAATCATTGCTAGAAACAAGTTTTAGATGTCTATGCTGGAGTCAAAAGATTACAGGGACATTGTTGGTGTACCTGCATAAAGATACTGAAATTGACAAGAAGAAAACAGGCATTTTGTGTGATAGAATTGAATGTGGGGATTAGTCTTGGTAAAGATATAACAAGGTTGAAAGTAGAAGCAGAATTCCAGTTGAACAACCTGAACATGACTTACATGCAGGACAATTGTATGTACAGATTTGTAACATATTTGTATAAAAAAAGATATCAGAGCAAACAAAAACAGAGATATAAAGTTTTGTCAGATATGATGTAGCTCATAGTTATGCTAATGTACAAGTACAAATAAGCAAATGTAACACACCAGGGCCCTGTTTTATGAAGAGTTATAATTGATTATAAAGTTGATTTGTATCATAAGTCTATGGCAGCTTGTGTGTTACGGAAATCTATAATCAATTTTATCTTTTGATAAAACGGGACCCAGGAATGTTGAATATTGACATGGCCGATATGCTCTGTACCCAAAGTGTTTTTGCCATTTGGCAAAGTTGTTATAAGTGTAATAACACAAATGTGATCATTACATGGAACATAATAACATGTCATGTAAGACAAAAAAAAAAAAAAATAAAAAATGGGGCATCCAACATCAAAGTTCTGTGTATCCCTTTACTTTTCTTATTAATTTCTACAACAGAGAGATCAAGAGTGTAGTGACACAGTGGGTTTAACAGTTCTTCATATAATATGTTTATTTGTTAAAAGTTCTTCATATAATATGTTTATTTGTTTGGTTACTATTGGTTTTTATATCATTGTGTATCATCACGAGTATGATTGAACAACCTTTATTTCAATTTATTCTTTGATCCTGTAAATTCGATGCTTTTGTCATCATCGAGACTATCGCTGGAAAGTACCTCCTGTTAATGCACACTTAACATTCTGTGTATGCGCAGTGTATCAGCCCATGTAGTTACTTGTACGTGTCGCCAATTCGGAATTGTTTGAAGGGACGCTTGCTTGGCCCTCGAAGCCCCTGGGTAGATTTTGTAGTAAAACTACAGTTTTAGAGGGAAAAGTACAAAGTGTTTGTTCTCAATAGTGGACAGTGCAAACATTCTGTGTTTTCTTGCTTGTGCGAGCTTGACTTGTATATTCCAAGAAAGTAACAAAATTCGCTGCAGTTTATGTAACTTGAGACACTGCCAACACAGAAATGCATAAGTGGGCTTGGTACTTACGAGCACATGTATTTATTGATCAGTTGTTTTGAGAGTACATTCTAGTAATGACAAAAATATGCCTGTTTAGTGTAAAGTTGTCAACAAATATTGTTGTTATGGGGTTTGATGTCTATAATTTCCCGCACTTCATTATCTCATGTAGATGTTTTCTTTCACATCATCTGAAAAAAGAAATGAATGGTCCCTTTCGTTTCTGCGGAGTTTAACAAGTGTATACTGAGGCTTAGACAGATAATGTTCGTTCATTGACTTCCTTTGTTGATATACTGTACTTGTACATGGTAGCACAATCAAAACTCAGTTAATGGATGACAGATTATAATGTAAGCTTTTTACTTGTTTGTAATTTGTGTTCTTCATGAAGCTTTTTCTTTGTGTGTGTGTGGGGGGGGGGGGCAAAAGTTATATCTGCTAAGCTCTTTTTTTGTGCAAGGGACTTTAGACAGTGTGATCAAGGCTTTGAGGGGTTTTTTTTAATACCTATTGGCACCTTATGCAGACAAAGGATTATTAGAGGCATGTCATATGTTAAGATAAATGATTGTCATACCACGATGTCTGGATGTGTTGGATAAAAAAAAAACATGGGGAAAGAGTGGTGTTACATTTTACATGCTGTATAATGTCGTCATTTGTACAATGTTGCATATTGGTGAAAATATGTCAATCTTGAATCGTCTAAAAATGATCATTTGAAAAAAAATATTTTACGTAGACAAGTACAACAAGAGCGATTATGTTTATTGTCAAATTATGAGAAAAGGAAAAAAATCTAAAAAAAAATAACTACTATGGAAATAGATATAAATGGAAAATATGACATTGTTGGTGTTTGTAGCATTTCTTTCTTGTGTACATAATTATGTGTGATTTCTTATTGCTGTATGTGTGACAATGTTCGCACAAACATCAAAACACAAACACAAACAGACACACGTATGCACACGTATACACACAGACAAACAAACCACTACCATTATACAACCACCACACATGCAGTTTCCACACAAGTGTATTCTATTATTATACTCCAAACACACACACACACACACACACACAAACACACACACACACACACAGCTATGCGCAAACGCATACACAAGTCGCATGATACGCACCTACAAATCATACACAGCACATACCATGCAGCCCCCCCCCAAAAAAAAAAAACAAAACAAAAAAAACCAACAAACAAACACACACACAACTTACTATTATGGGCGATATAATAAAACGGCTTTGCTTGAAATAGTTCAGTTGTCTAGCACCGTGTCGCAAATTTGTATCGAATCAGTGGCTGATCCAGGGGGGGGGGGGTGGGGGCGCAAGAGGCGCACTCCCCCCCCCTTTATTTATCGTTAAAAACAAAAGAAATAAAAAGAAAAAAAATGAAATTAAACCTGGAAGTGGGACCAAAAATAATAGTTACGCCCCCCTTTACAGAATTCCTGGATCCGCCCCTGCGAATTGTTATTGATTTTTCACTGATAAAGAAAACTTTGCAGATATGTATTAAAAGTCGGGGCATCTCTCGCTGAACAAGACGTGCTCACACCCACCCCACGAAGGCGACTCGCTCTGCGTGCCCCCGTATAGCGCGTTTACCCCACAAACCTGTTGGCCGGCGAGTGGAGCGCTCCACTCGCCGGCCAACAGGTTTGTGGGGTAAACGCGCTATACGGGGGCACGCAGAGCGAGTCGCCTTGTTTAAAGGCTAACCCCACCCAAGCATAACACCGCAGCAACCACCCCAACCACACAATTCATAGTGCATGGCCGACGACAATTAATTTGTGGAGCTACGTTTCATTTGATAGCACAAATTTTCGCCATCGAGGTCAAAATTGGGAGCTGCACAAGCACCACAAATTGTCGCCAGGAGACAATATATACAGGGGCGACAATTTGTGCCGTAACAAACAACAATAAAGGGATTACCAGATTAAGCTGAAATTGAGCATGCTTTATTAACACAGTCATTCTGACCATGAATACCGCCAACTTTCAAAGCAATAGCATTATCCTATCAAAAGTTATTAGAGTTGAAAGTGAAGAGTGTTCAAGTAAATTTCAATGAATGAAAAGGGGCCTCTAAGACATACCTGATCTCACTAATCTACCAAAAAAAGGGTTGTACAAACTATCTAAAAACACACTTTCCCATTCACTTTATGAACCCAAACTTAGAAATCATGTAGAAGAATACCTCTTTTTGAAAATATGAAAAACCCAAGATTTACCTGGTTGACCTGTTTCATTTTTTTTGAGCCCTCACTTAAAATCAAGGGGTGCGATCTTTTGTTCGTTTTGTGATGCACGGTCACATATTATATGGAATTCAAAATTTATTTGATGAAAACTGGTTTTGGAATTGCCGAGACATCGAAAAACAAGTAAAACAAAGCGATCATAATAAAAGATAGGTCCCGCCTTTTATTAGTATTGCTCGGTTTTGGGTATCTTGGCCATTTCATGACCAATTTTCATCAAATAAACATTTGAAATCTTTTTGGAATTACATGCTCTTTCATATTTCATATTAAAGAGGTTTCTCGTTATCTCACCCCGAAATGTTAGAAACCTGAAGTTAGGTCTCAACTGAAACTATATACGAGCCCTTGAAAATTGCATTCGGTGAATCCCCATGTTGTAACATCGTGTGACGTATTTCCTCCTTCTTAAAAGGAAACAATACAATTCGTATTCACTAATTAGCATGATGCATCATAATCCGGGATCATGATATGGTAATCTAGAATAGATAAATAAAATCTAGTGACGCAATCTTTCAGCCAATAAGTATTTATCGCCAACTTATTAGTACAGTCTGCTATGTCAAAACATTGGGTCCCGTGGGATTTTCGTTCCAAAATTGATTTTTCTTTTTTAGCTAACTGAATCCAAAAAACTTTGGTTCCATTTTTTCTGACTACGTCTTCAGCCTTCATTTTGAATTTCAAAATGGCCGCCATAGCGAACTGTATTTTGACCCAATTCTCATAATGTAAGCATTATAGAAGGTTCAAATTTGATGCAAAAAGCATGTTTATGATGTCAGACATTCTGATACACCATTTTCTGATATTGTAGATAGTTTTGATACAATTTTTAGGAACCCATCTTGAAATTCAAAATGGCCGCCATAGCTAAATAATATATATTTTTACCCATATGTCATGTTGTAAGCATTATGGAAAGTATAAATTTGGGGCAAAAGCATGCTTATGATGACAGACATACAGATGTATCACACATTTCTTTTAAATGATGGATCATCTTCGTTGGCGGCCATCTTGAAATTCAAAATGGCCACCATAACAAATGTAATTTGGCCTGTATCTCATACCATATCCATTGTGCAAGGTTCTAATTTGCGGCAAAGAGCATGCGTATGCTATCAGACATTCTGAAACATCTTTTTCTGAAACGATGGTTCATTTTGATATTGAAGGTGGCCATCTTGAAATTCAAAATGGTAACATAAACTACCCTTTTTATCTCTTTCTAGAATATCCCCCTTGAATGTTTCCGATATCTGATTGCCAAACACCACATTCATCTGCTTCAGGGCTGTGACAATTTTTTTATTTTTTTTTTATTTTTTAGATTACCCTTGTGTAATGGTCTTCTAAATTGTGGAGGAATTCTGATGTATGTAAAGCGCCACAGAACTGAGCTATTATTGCTCCTTTGTCGTTTTAAAATCATTGGTTGTACAGCAATAGGCATCTTGGAAGTCTTAATAATTGAAGATGACACACTCTAGGGCAATCAGGAAAAAGCCTCATCATGGAATTCCTTAATCATTCTGTGACATTCTAGAAATATATCTAGCAAACCTTGTTTCAGTTTGTGGCCAACAAACAAGCTTGTGAATTGGATGCTTGACATGGTGACCATGGCATTTCTTGGCATTGCGAGACTTTTCCTTGTTTCTCTTCATTCTCTCGAGGCAGCATCAAGTTTCTGAAGATCACCTCCAATTGCATCAATGCTTGCTTTTGTACAAGTATTTATTGATTGGGATTAAATATAATCATTAACGAGGTTCCACAACGCAAAATAATGTGTTGCCTGAGAGGCATAAAACAAATCGCTTTAGCGCACAGTTCGCGAACCACATGCACACTTGCCCACATGGGACAGTGGTATGCCCCCCCCCCCCTTTTTGCCCCTCAGCATGACTTGATGACGTCATTGGAACCTCGTCCTTCCATTTTGAATTTATGGCGGCCATTTGAATTGAGAGATGTCTGTCACTCTGCTTGACCTTGGAATGAATTCGGTCTAACTACAACAATTTTGGCAAATTCATATAAGGCGCTTACCATAATAATATTTTCTACGGCGGCCATCTTGAATTTCAACATGGTGGCCTATCTAATGAGCCACAATTAGGAAACAGCTGTACTGGAACGTCAGACACCACGAGCATGTGCATTCTTGAAAATTTGACGCTTCTACAATAATTGCAACATGAGATACAGGTAAAATCGCAATGGCGGCCATTTTGAATTTCAAGATGGCAGCCTATAAACTGTACAAAACAATCCACAATATCAGTAAAAGATATATCAGAGTGTGTGACATCACAACAATACATTTTGCACAAAATTTGAAGTTTCTACAATGCTCACTTTACGAGATATGGGTCAAAATACAGTTTGCTATAGCGGCCATTTTGAAATTCAAGATGGCAGCCTACAAATTGTATTAAAACAACCCACAATATCAGATAAAGGTATATCAGAGTGTCCGACATCACACCCATGCATTTTGCACCAAGTTTAAAGCTTCTACAATGCTCACTTTATGAAACATGGGTCAAAATACAGTTCGCTATGGCGGCCATTTTGAAATTCAAAATGGCTGCTGAAGACGTGGTTGGAAAAAATGGAACCAAAGTTTGTTTGTTTTTTGTTTGTTTTTTTTTTTGATTCAGCACCCCCAAATTGACAAAGTTGCCCCCCCCCCCCCAAAAAAAAAAAAAAAAAAAAAATCAATTTTGGCACAAAAATCTCACGGGATTACATAGTAGCCTCTACTATATCTGACGTTACCATTGTTACAAAATAGTTTTATAATAATTTGTACGCGTGTATGTCAGTGTAGCTTATGGCAATGTCAAAATGAACTGAAATGTATGATATTAAATGACTGATTGTATGTCTAAATGTATGTCATGATATCTCGCAAAAAGAGGAAAAACAGAAATTTAATGTAGGGATGGAAAACAATAAGCCAGTACATCTTTTATTTGAGATTAAATCAGTCTTCCTTATTTCTTAGTTTGATTAGAGATGAAAACAGTAAACTACTGTGTTGTATCTTTTTCGCTTGAGATTGAATCAATATTTCTTCCTTTCTCAGTGTGGGTTTTGACCCACAATTCATGATTAAAAGAAAATGTTCTGCGGGTATTCAATGAGAAGAAGTGATTGGTAATCGAACATGAACTTTGAAAAATCCTCGTGCATTACACTCCACGCTGACGTGCAGGATTTATCATCTTACAAGGAGTTTTAGCCAGCTCGGTATCTAACCAGTGTTTCATTGTAAAATCCACACGGGAAATAGTGAAACTGTGGACGGTTCTCAATTGGGACTTTAAGATAATATCAACGGTAACAACGCTCATTATGACTTGAATGAACTTAATTCTTATTTTTCTTTAGCAAAAACAAAACATGGTGTTGAATAAAATCGCGACATTAATTCAAGAGTCTGAGAATGACATGAAAGTGCTCATTGGTTTGTTTTATTTCACTGAAAATAAGTCAAGAATTTAATGATATCTAAAACATCTACCAAACATGCCAAATTTATTTGAAAATAAATATGAATTGTGATCGATTGGGTCCAACAGGAATTAAAAGCTGTAATTGATACAGATATTTAGCCAACAAAATATGCACGACTCTTTTCATGTTGCATGTACAGTGTGTCTCTAAAAAAAGTAAACCCAACTTCAACGGCAAATTTTCAGAAAACTATAAAATATTTACACATTATTTTTTTCATGGTTAGATAGTCCAATAAGTCCTCTGTCCAATGATACAACGTAGGTTATGTAACTCTCATGCATGACTGAGCATGATTCAACTTAGTGAATGGGTGTGAAATCATCACTGTGGCAAGTTAGAATTGCACTTTGATTGGAAGTTCATCAATCAAATGACATAGGAAATGTCTGATTTGGATGGAGATGCAAATCCAGTCTTGCTATTCTGTTAAAAGTTGCGCGTAGATTTCCAGTATTATTTCTCCTGGTACTTATGCGTGGGTTGGCTTGGATGGCCTCTCTCACCACTTGGATGTTTTCAGCAGACCTCCCAGTTCGTCTGTGGCCAGAGTGTCCTTTATTCCTGTTCAAACTGGTTCCGTGATCGGCATACGTTCTCACATTGTACCAGATGGCTCTTTTTGTTGGAGGCTGCCTGACGGGGAACTGCACATGGTCCCGAAAAGCCTCTTGAACTTCCACGAAACTTCTTGTTTCCTGGTATCGAGTTACCAGGAATACTCTCTGCTCAATTGTCAACTGTACCATGTTTGAAAAGCATGTGAAGTGTGCCCGTGTCAAGAACAACCTTTGCTGAAGTTGTTATGTAATCATAGGCCTAACATGTGACAAAAATTTAACTTCAAATATGCCCTGAATGCATGACAATAGCAAGAAATAACTTGCCACAGTGATGATTTCACACCCATTCACTAAGTTGAATCATGCTCAGTCATGCATGAGAGTTACATAACCTACGTGGTATCATTGGATAGAGGACTTATTGGAATATCTAACCATGAAAAAATAATGTGCAAATATCTTATAGTTTTCTGAAAATTTGCTGTTGAAGTTGGGTTTACTTTTTTTAGAGACACACTGTATAATATTGAACCAGGGTTCAACACGGGGTTTGGCTGAGGACTGTCCGAATCATAGGTTGAACAAGAAGTGGCAAGATATAGCTTAAATGCTTTGCCTTTGCCTTCTAATACATGTACTTCTACCGAAGAAACGAGGAAAAAAAAAACGAACAAAGACAAAGGACATTTGACAATAAACTTATCTGTGAAACACGCAATAGAATAGTTTCAACTAGGCTGACTTTTATATCAACATAAATATTACCATGAAATGAACAAAGGGCCATGCATTCCAAAATCAGTTCAGATCTTTAACCACCAGTCAAGATGTATGCCATTTGCACAATTCATTTTCCTGTTTAATCGAAGAATCTCTCTGGGCGATATTATAATTGAGTATTTATGTGTAAATTTATCTGCCACTGCAATTCCTGTAGTACGAAATGATCTTTCTGACTATGTTTATTTTCTCGCTGAATGAAATTTTAGTTATATGTAAATCAACTGAAAAAAAAATGCACATATATTTCAAAATAACAACATCTGAAGTATAGTGAAGTTCTCGCATGTTGCAAGTGTTTACCACGGCAGGCATGTCTACAACTCAGTCAAAGATTAAATCATCCTCTGATTCTACAATGGACTATTAGTGCTGTATACTAATGATGTATTACACACTTGTAAATAAAATAACATATACGTTCATATCTATTACAAAAAAGATTGCTTAGAAGTGACAGCGCTATCACATAAATTCATTTGAAGAATATACACAACACAAAAAGATTATATACGTGTAAAATCAATCTACATTGCCTTAAAAGATAGTCCTAGTTTTTGGTTTTTTTTTTCTGTCTCGGGTGAACTTGGATGTCAATACTTGACTTGTTGAACGTCGAAGAATATGCAAATCAATAGTTTGCTTCAACGGAGGCTATTATTACACCAATATCTATACGCACTCGGGTGTGATACTCCTTTGTATTTCGAACGTGCAGTTTTTAGATGAATTGCACTGGATAACATATTGTATCATCAATCTGAGTAAGTTGAATATTATAAGGTAAATGATCCTGTATACAACATCTCACACGGAGTCATTATATTTAAAATACGTATACAAAGACATGATAAATGTCGTTATTTGTCGATATTATACAATAGATATTGCTTCATATACAGCGCTTGTTGTTCATCAGTGTCAAGTGCTTTAAATATAAAACACATCAGTCATGCATACAGGAAACAAATATCCAGTTCAGTTCAGTTTAGTTTATTCAAACCAAATCAAACATAACTTTTGATTTGGTTTGAATAAACTGAACAAATATTATGCAAACTTAAAGAAAAACAAGAGAACCGTGGGTCTTGGGATCACCCGAGTACTGTAATTTTACCTTCCAAACATTTTTTTTTTCTTCAGACTTTTGAAAAACAAAGAGAGAAGAAAACAATCCAAACTTAGGGAGCCTTGGGGGACTTCCCGAGAAGCATGTTAGTAATACCTGTCAAGTTTGTAGAAATTGCGTTTTGAAAAGATGGTCAAAATGGGGAAGTTGGACTTTATTTGGTCCAAAAATGAGAATAAGCAGTCACAATCTTACAAATTGTCGTACTTTTTGTACAGACTGGGTGATAGTTAATAAAATTCTGTCATAGCCTATGTTCATCCCCTGCATTAGCAGCGATTGTTTTTTTTTTTTTCCATTCCGTAACACTACTTGTCCGCCTTTGACTATTCAACATAACAATGCCGGAACTCCGGACCCTGAGTACATTTGTTCGAAGTTCATCGTGTCACTGCCGGTGACCATAAATAGCCCGGTGGCTGTGTCGTTGCCCAGAAATCCCGTTGTTTCCCATTTCCAACGTGTTCGCTTAAAACAGATCAACATTTGCGATATTATAAATACATTGTTACACAGGGTGATAATTGATTTAAAAAAATGTCAAAGCAAACCCTTACTTGTATGTTAAGTATCTCTCATCTCCTACGGCTTTCTGCCTATCGTCCACTAGCTCGTTCATATCACTAAATGCCAGATTGACTACAAATAAATCTTAACGCATGAAACATAATTATGAGGTTGGAAAAAGGAATCAAAGGGAAGTTACAAGTGTTGACGAAGACATAGTATACAGTTTCAGATTAAATTCAGTTAATGTTATTCACGTCAATGTGCTTTTTCTGCAAATCCGTGAGCTACTGATTTTTCGTAGGCATGTTAGGACGCGTCTTTCGCGGCATTCCACATGACATCCCTTGATTTTTTATCGCATACTTGTATACTATTACACGTGCCTTCACAGAACAGATTAACATGTTCCGCTGTCAGCAATTCCATACAATTGTATATATCACTTTCTCGTCGCTTTCAACGCTCTACACTTCTAATATGGCTAATAGTCTTTGTGATCTTGAATGTATCGATTGATCTAGGCTTTTTGTTTTTAGTTGTCTCGTCTCTTTGTTTACTTCTATTTCTGTTTCCTCCCTTTCCCCTCTTCCACTTCTTTTTTTTTTTTTCATCCCGCACACTTGTAGTTAAGTTTTCACCTATTTTATTCTCCTGTGAGGTGCCCACATATACAAGCATAGTCTTTTGAGTGGGTACCTCCACTTTTTTTCGCAGAATGTATAAATTATGCTTGCATGAAAAATGCCTCATTTTGTAATGACTACTGATAAATTTTATTTTTTTGCTATCTATGTATCATTCCTTCAAACGCATGTCGAATTTACACTTTGTGTACATTCCGTTGAAAGAAGTGTAAATAAAACCTTTGACTTGAATTGAATTGAATTGAGCAACATAAAAAGAACAGAAAATACATTCAAAGTGCATACAATAACAGAGTGAGTGACATGACTCAAGTAACTAATAAAATGTACAATCGAAAAGAACAAAAATGTAAGCTAACGTTGAAGACGATCCAGAAAAAAAAAATCCCGGACAGTTGCTCAAACTAGAAATGCCGCATTATAAAGCTCGTTTAAAATCGGGCAAAGAAAGCTTATATTTCAAATCATGCATTAGCCGATTCCAACTCTTCACGCCTCTAATAGAGAATTCTTTTCCAAAATTCTGTTGTTACCTTAATACACGAAACAAATTTCTCAAAAAGTTATTTGTTCTGGATTCTTCAAAATTTTGCAATACATATTCTAGAAAAAATTCCATCAGAAATTTGAAAGAAAACATCAAGACTCTATACAGATTAGAGTGACGCACATGAAGGCGACATAGTGGAAATACACGTTGAATTCAAGTCAGTTCGGCAATGCCACTTCGGCTAACCCCTCATTGATTCTATACAGAACCAATAACGTTGAACCTGACTCATGTTAGGTTGTATGGAATATGAAGAGTTCATCATCCAGACAGAATGCTATCTCGCCACTCTCAAACTCTTGTAGACCGTAGTAGTCTGATTCACTTGTTCTGAAATCACTGATGAGATTCTGAAGGTGCTCGAGCTCCAGTGTGTATCGATCGATACTGATAAGACCCTCGTCTTCATTTACCCAGGCTACAATGACCGAATCATCTTGACAAACAGCTGGGAATGCCAATTTGTTCTCTTTTTGCATGGTATGGACCTTTCTCCCTTCACTATCAATGCACACGACGGTTTCTCTGTCTGTCAGTATCATGTTTTCCGTGGATTTAAAGGAGAATAATTGCCACGGTGAATATCCATTACACATTATTTTCCTGACTGATTTACCACCATGTGGGGTAAATACTTCTATGACTTTCGACCACTCAAAACCCACGTAGATGTTGTCGCTTGCATCAGTAGAGAGATTACCAAAATGTACACCTAGAAAGTTACCTGATTCAAATTCGATATCGAGTTTCTCCCACTGTCGAGTGTAGAGAAAAATGTTATCGTCATCATTTATGACACTTCGACCATCAGACAGGAAAGCAATCGCAGTAATATAGTGATCTTGCAGAAGCCTGTCCTGTAACTCGCCATCATGGGAGTAGAGAAGGATTCCACGATTCCAGGACACAGCAATCTTATTGTCTGGTGCACGAGTGATACAGGTCATTGCATCCTCGTCGACAGGTAGCTCTACGCGCGTCTTGACATCCCAAGTATGACCTTTAAGCTCTCCAAGACAAGGATCATTGACCGTCACCTGTCTATGGAATGAAATCTTCTGAGCTCGTTCTTTCACATATCTCGGTAATTGGTCGTTAGGATAATTTTGTCCAAGAAGGGTCTCCAGGTTCTCGCACAGTGTGTGGTGTGTAATCAATGCATCTTTCTCCAACGGCAACTTCACACCGTCAGCTACCAGCTCTTCCGCAGCGTTAATTTGAGTGATTCTTAGACGACTCCTTTCCTCCATGATATTCAATTCTTTCTTGAATTCTTCAGACAGTTGCCGCACTTCCCATTTGAGCGCCTCTCTTCTGGGTGACAATAGTTGTATATTTTCTTCGTACGCCTTGTCTATGTCATCATTGAGATTTCTCATCATATCTGATATTTCCTCGTGTTGTGTTTCTATGAACTCAATGTGTTCTTCAAGGATTATTTTCTTTGAGCTTGCTCTTTTCTGTAATTCTTTAACATTTTCCAATAATTCTTGCTCATGTTTTGATGCCTTTACCATTCCATGTCCCTTCCGTGAGTGCTTCAACATTCCACATATGCAACACACGTACTCCCGACATCCGGTACAGAAACATTGTTCGTCGCCGTTAGGATGCTCTTTACACTTCCGTCGTCTTTTAAGCGGAACTTTCCCAGAGACAACCACCTTCATATCCACAACTGCATGGTTGGAGAACGGTGTCCAGATTAGATGTGTTTTTTCACAGGATGTACACATACTATCCCCACAGTCCTGACAATAGGACACAGCTGGCGGTTTTTTGCCTGTGCCTGTACAAAGTGTGCATGTTGGTGTTGAATTCTTGATGGTTTCCACTTCGTCCACGAGAGAACTTAGGACTACGCTTGGAAGTAAGTGACCCACATCTCCGTTATAAACTGAAGTTCCTTGCCTGCACACAGGACATGTTATAGCATGTTTGTTGGTTTGAGTTTGAAAGATACGTTCCAAGCAGTCTTTGCAGAATGTGTGACTGCAAAATAGTGTTTTCGGTTGGTTGAAAAGTGTCATACAGATAGGACACTCCAGATTCTGGATGCTGATTTGATGAATTGTTGCCATGATGCTCATTTCTGTATCAGAAACAAAAACACATTTAGCTGTAGAGATATTCCAACCATTACTAATAAAAGAATAGGACAAAAATGTAAAAAGAAACAACAACAAACAAACACAAAAAGCAAGAAGGAATGATCAGTAGTGAAAACAAAATGTTTAGTGATCAAATACGTGAAAGTATTGATGAACATGGAATAGGGCACAGATGAACATTATATTCGTATCCACCTTTCAAAGTAATAAGTACTCTTTACTTTCTGGTTCAAAGTTACTATAAGTAATGTGCGGTTCCGCTTTGTATTTCGAGGATGAGAAATTAGATTAAATGTGGAATGGATAATGTAGATAGGACCCTAACTGATTATGGAGATTTAGTTAGGCGCCGTGCAAGGGAGAAAGTACATTGTTGACGAAACATGCTCCGCTTTTACAAAATATGCTCTGCTGTCACATTATGCTCCACTGAAAATTGCTCCGGCCGGCGTTCGAATTCTGCATTGAAAACAAAACGTCTACGAGTCACACAGCCCATGACACTAGGCAAATAAGTCCAATGAGTTCGACACTATATAGGTTACAACATCCCAGGGTTCGACATTACAACACGGGGCTCAATGTGTCGGTCTCGTTGGCCTTCTGTGCAGGATCCACATAGCAGACTGACGTCGAAAAGACGTCTTAATTTGGTCGCAACTGGTCAAACTGGTCGCATGTCATAGAATGACCAGAAATTGACGTGATTTTAACGTCTTTTTTTTTTTTGCAACATACTTATCACGTCATGTTAGGGACCTCGTAATGACGTAAAGTTTACGTCAGTTTTGTGTGATATCATGTTTTACCAATTGTAGTGACGTATTAATGACGAAAAATTTACGTCAATTTTGCTACATATTTTCACATCATATCAACGACTTATTAATGACGTAAGATCTAAGTTGCTTTGCGACGTATTCAGCATGTCATGAAAATGACGTATTAATTACGTCAGATTTACTTTGTTTTGCGACGAGTTCCTGACGTCATATGAGCGACGTATTAATAAGGTGTAAGTTACGTTAATTTTGCGACGTATTTATGACGTCATAAAAGTTTAAGTCAGTTTTACCTGTATTCTTCACGTCATATTAATGACGTATAACTGACAGAAAATGTACGTTGCATTGCAACGTATTTATGACTTTATATTAGCGACTTATTGATGATGTAAAGTTGACGTCAATTTTGCGACGTAGGCCTACATATTTATGACGTCATATTAACAGCGTATATATAACGTCAAAATTACGATGCTTTTTGTAGTGTTCATCACGTCATACTAGCGACTTATTCCCTGATAGAGACACGTCAGAATGACATCAATTTCACGTCATTACTTGTCGTCTTTTTGACACAAATAATCAAAGAAGATAGACGTCATGAAGACGTCTCAAGCTGACGTCAAATAGTCCTATTTCTGCTCAAATGGAAGACATCTAAAAGACGTCATATTTGTGACGTCTTTCTGACGTTTTAGTATTCATTCAAAGACGTCATAAAGACGTGTAGATTAATAATTTAAAGACAAGATCTGATGTCAATAAACGCCTTCTTGACGAATATAAACAACGTGGCCATCATTATACTAGTAGATATGTCTCAAACTGCCGTCAAAATGTATTTTTGCTCAAATGGAAGTTGTCCAAAAGACGTCACATTTAGTGGTCATATGAAGAATTCTTAATGACTTTTGAATTACCTTTTTAAATACAAGATGTCACATCGGAATAGTGTCATAAACACGTCGTTTACACGTCATGCCTTTTTAACGTATATTGGTAAAGAAACAAGATAAACGTATTAAAAGACGCCTTTTTATGAAAATGAATAAAATGGACGTTATTTTGATGTCATTTTTAAGTTGTGACCACAACGCTAAGTAGTATTTCATTACAAGATCTAATAACATGGTAAGTAACTCAAGGTACAACCATGATATGAATCTAACCTACCCTTCTCCTAATGTCCTAAATCTTAGATCTACGTCTACCACCTATTCCTATATAGTTTCACCACTGTTGTAACACGTTTTTTGTAAGCGGGCAAAAAATTTGTAATGCTTTATGACATCGTCACCAAACTAGGTCACAATAATATTGTGTATATACGATATAGGCTCAATTGAAATATAAAATATGTGTTCAAAGCACAAGTTGAAAGTTTGAATAACGTAACAATAGAGTGTAAAATGTCTAACAAGTTTATGATTATGACCAGAATGTTTTATTTTCAGACATAACCAGCTTTGACCTCGCTTTCATTTTCTTTCAGAATAAATCGTAATTATGTTGGGTGTTGCGCAAGACTTTTGCAAGTAACGATACACTGCACACCTACCAAACCCAAAACACACAAGCACTTAAACACACAAACACACAACACCCACACAAACACACACACACGCACGCACACACACACACACCACACACACACATCCACACACACACACACACACACACACACACACACCTACACACATACACACACACACCAAGTGCATGGAAGGTCCAATCATTACGCTGTTAGGCGCCCGTCGAGTTTTCGGTAGAAAGAAAATGCCCCCCCCCCCCCCAAAAAAAAAAAAAAAAAGAAGAAGAAGAAGAAGTTGCAACATTGCTCATGTTACAGTGTAGATTTTGTACTTTTGTCCATGCTTTGAATGAAGCTAAAACACACTGGCTTAAAATATCATCATTCAAACATGTAGGTCTGTGACTCTGATGCGATGCTCGAGGCTACAACTTAGTGAAAAGATCTTCAATTTGGCTAAATATCGGGTAAACTAGCTTTCTTTAATATTTTGTTATTTACATTAAGAAATATATATATATATATTTTTTTTTGCGAAATGACAACACATAATAAAACGATCTTTTCACATCGCTTCAACAAATGTGTATATTACTTGAGAATCGTTGCTGTGGGTTGCATTTCTTTTCCTTTCATATTGTAGACATAGTTCTGCCGATATAATAAAGTTCATACGGGTGAAGTGCTATCATACACCCATTTTATCATCACTTTCTATGTGTTTACACTATTCTTTTGTGTGTGTTTAAGTACGATACTGCACGACTTCGAAACAAGAAATTATGCATCACTTCCTTGAGTGTCAGTCGACGACAAATACTTTCTACACATTAAAGCTCATTAACCTAACTGGAAATCTGATACCAGTAAAGGCTGGAACTTGACTTCTGTTGGTTTCTATACTGATCATGACTTTTCATAAAAACGGATGAGTATATGCATGCAATTATCGTGTATGATATTTTTGAAGTGTATCTTAATGTATAGGAATTAGACACAATGATAGTCCCAATATTTATTTTTTTCAACGTGTATTTTGTAATATGTTTGAAATATCACGCAGCTAGCAAACAATAATGACACACTAGTACCCAATTTGTAATCGAGTGTGAATAATGGAATCGAAATGAATCTTTTAAAACAACATCTATAATCTATAATTTGGAAAATAGATAAAAGACACTAAAATACTTATGAAGTTAAAATTGAATATGTTACAGTTGCTAGATCAATATTTTTCATAATCATAATCGCTGTTAATATGACATGATTTTTACCAGTCTTAATGCTTGTGACTGGTCGTAACGACGTCAGAATGACGTCACACCATTCATCATGAATATTCATAAGATTGAATCTAGTATGCAAAAACTAGTGAAAATATGGAAAACATTGTTAATTACAATATTTATGCTGGGTTTAGACTTACACTGTGCCAGAAATTATACATTATATTGTTATCTTATTCGAACTAATCCTAACTTGAGTTATGGAGACATATTTTCATAATCAGTTGGGTTTCTAACAAAATTGTGGCCTAGTTTAGTAAACATGCCATGATGCATTACAACTTTTCGGGGGGTATATATGGAAACGGGTTACATCAGTCCAGCAACAAGGAATAGGTGGTAGGCATGGGCATAGGGTTAAGGACTTTAGAGTGGTAGATAGGTTAAATTCGTGGGATTGTACCTGAAGATGCCACACCGTCGTTAGACTTTGTAATTAACGTAGTAATTACTCTATCTCGGCTTAAAAGCTACGTCAGACTGACGTCCTTTTTCTTTGGTTAATTTCGTCAAAAAAGACGTCTTTTTTCTGTATCAATATACAGAAAGGTCTTAAAGGGAAGATAAACCCCAAAAGCAATGTGGATTGAGTGAAAGCAGCAACATTAGTAGAACACATCAGTGAAAGTTTGAAGAAAATCGGACAATCGATGCAAAAGTTATGAATTTTTAAAGTTTTGGTGATGGAACCGCTGGATGAGGAGACTACTAGAGGTTATGACGTATGAGTGGACAACAATACCAAGAAAACATAAAGAAAATTCTACAAAAATCCATTTTTCATGAAAATTACAAATTCCATCAACTTGATATTGACATATGTAAAGGGTAGCAATTATTCCCCGTGCTTTCTGAAAGAGGTTGGTCCATTGCTCTTTCATAATTCTAGAAAAGTGAATTTTTGTTGAATTTCCTTTATATTTTCTTTGTATTGTTGTCCACTCATACGTCATATCCTCTAGTAGTCTCCTCATCCAGCGGTTCCAACACCAAAACTTTAAAAATTCATAACTTTTGCATCGATTGTTCGATTTTCCTCAAACTTTCACTGATGTGTTCTACTATTAAATGTTGCTGCTTTCACTCAATCCACATTGCTCTTTGGGTTTACCTTCCCTTTAAATTGACGTGTATAAACAACCGCATGTTAATGACATTTTTCTGACGTGATAACTTGTCATTTAAGTAGTAATCTAAATGTCATTAAGACATCGTTGTAACGATATGACCACCTAAACTTCAGACAGACGTCACAAATATGACGTCTTCTTTACGTCTTCCATTTGAGCAAAGATACCACATTTTGACGTCAGTTTAAGACGTCTACAAAACGTCCTTATTCCTTGTTTATTTACGTCGTTAAGACGACATATTACGACGCCTTTCTGATGTCTAAATGTAACGACTTTTTTTCGTCTTCCATTTGAGCCAAATTACGTATTTTTGTCGACAGTTTACGACGTCTTTCTAAGGACAGCGCTGACGTGAAATAGACATCATTCTGACGTGTCTCTGCTATCAGGGAATTATGGATCGAGTAGTGTCGAACTCATATGGATTGTATGACTCGTGAGCTGTATGACTCACGGACTGTACAACTCGAGGGTGTCGAACTCGTGACGTCTACAAAATTATACGAGTCAAATTTGGCAATTTTTGTGTGGATGAAGCCGAACATTATAATATGGTTAACATAAGCACTATATTATATCCAACCTTAATATTCCAAGCTACTCAGTTTTGCCTTGGAACATAGTTTTAGAGCACCAGTGAATATGATGAGCATTACATACGTATCAGTAAAACTCAGGAAAACACAATAGAACCTAAGGTTTAAAGAGGGTGGCTAGTAACTAATCAGTTGGAATGAGTGGGAATGCTGGGGGATGATCGTTCCAGTCCATGTGGGATTCATTTAAGAGTACATTATAATTATATCTATATACTGTGGTGTGAATATTCTTGCTACAGAATGGTCTCATATTCAAGTAATGTGCAATTTAATGTTTCCTGGTTAGCATGCCTGTACAGTGACGGGGTATTAAACTGCACATTACTTGAATATGAGATCGTTCTGAAGCAAATAATTTTCACACGACGCTATATAATGTACCCTTGAATGAATCCCACAAGAATTGGAACAATCATCCCCAGCATTCCCACTGATTCCCACTGATCAGTTACCAGCCATCCCCTTTAACATAAGCGTATTAAAACCGTATGCTTACAAAATCTGCTCTACTTACGGCTTCTATTTTGCTGATTTATGTTTTGCCCCGACGAGTACTTCCCTGAAGATCACAATTTGCTTGGTAAGCCTCCGGGATGGTAAGAATAAATATAAGATGTGAATGTAATCACGTTTACTGGTTTCTTGCCAAATGCAATCAGATTTCTAAAAAAACTGGTCAAGCAGGGAACGAAATGCATTATGAAGCGCTCACATGATACAGTCGGGCGGTGTATGCAGATTTAGAGGAAGTGGCTCTGACCTTTTCACAGCCACCTATTTATCAATATCAATGGGTTTTCCCACATTTAACTGTAGGTATTCTGTTAACGTGGATTATATATTTCGCGGCGTGGTATTCTCGCTATTTCGCCCTCATGAATTAGCACGTAGGCACGCCATATCTATCAAACTAATGTACGAGGACACTCTCTCGCGCAAAATTTTAAACAAGCGAGGTTCACTGAAACTTGCTCAGAGTAGGAAATTGATATTTTGACAGTATTCCCTTTGACACTAGAACATCTTCCATCGGATATCAATGACACAACGTAAGTCACAGTGGGACCATTAAAGGGATGGTACAGTATTGGTGGAGATGAGATACCAAGAAAACACTCGTGATATAGTACAGAGCGTACCATTTTAAGAGGAATTCAAAGTTTAAAAAGCTACAAATAAGGGATATTTCCTTTCTGGCTGCTACCTTCCATAGCATATCTGTTAAACCTATGTATGTGTAATTGTCAATCTATTTTTGTGGTATATTTTCCTTTTCACTGTATTATTGATATGTTTGTAATCGTATTCGAATATTGATGTATGTATTGTTTTTTTAATATGTTCCTTGCTTTGGTGAAATAAAGAAACTTGAAACTTGAAAATCGGGTTTGGAATGACTGAAACATCCAAAAACAATGTAAAACAAAACGATCGTAATAAAGTGTGGGTCCCACAATTTTGTTAGAATTGCTCTCTTCTGGATATCTCAGCCATTTCAAAACCAATATTCATCAAATAGACGTTGAATTTCTTATGGAATGACATGCTCTTTCATATTTCATAGGAGGTTTCTCATTATCTCACCAAAAAATGTTTGAAACCTTAAATTAGGTCTCAACCAAAACTATACGATCCCTTTAAGTGATTTATATCTAATCCCCATAAATCTCACTTCTTACACAATACATGGGTACGTATCTCATCTTCACACCAAAATATGATTTCACGAAGGTTGTGATAGAAATAAGTATAACATATACGTTCGGACGGCTACAACAGGAAATAAGGAAATCGTCAAAACATCTTTACAGGAAGTTGACTCATGCCAGAATAGGGCACACTTTGTATGTAGTGAGGATGACTATTTTCCAATGATACCAAACAATGCAAAATAGAAATTTAGAAATTTACAAAATGCGATCCGATAGACTAAAGAGCTGCAGCAGCATTCAATAGAATGGTTATCATAAAAAGGAAATGATGTACTGCTGAGAGAGTATGATAACAAATGTGAACCTTTCAATATTGTTTATTGATATGACTGTATAATGTGAAAAGTGTTCCATGATTGAGAGTACGACAAGGAAATGTTGTGAAATGGTATCGTATAAAACCTATCTTGCTGGTGTAAGCTGGTGCATCTTGTTTTGGGAAGGTGCGTCAATTATTAGTGTTATGTTTAATTCAGCTGCCTTTCCTTTTGATGACATCATCACGAAAGACAAAAAAAAGAGGGTGCAGAAAATGGATGCACGGTATTAAATGATTGAAAGCATTATTTTGATGCATATCAAGAAAGAAAGAAAAACAAAAGAAGTGGCTACATTTGTGATGTGGATACCAACCATAAGATTCCGTCATGACCACAAGACCACATTTAAAGGAGACCTCCACATGATTTTCAGATTTTTACATGTTTTTAACAACTATGTATGGGTTATAGTGAGGACAGAGTTTCAGAAGTTATGATAATTGGGATGAGGAATAAGAATATTTTCGAAACTTATAACAAATTGCAATGACCAAGGATGATGACATGGCAGGGTCACATGATAATGCATGATTTGGGGCTCAAGGAACAGAAGAAAAGAAGAAGGCATGCATTGATTATACACTGGTGAACTCGCAAGCAAATGGCATTGTATGGAATTACACTGCTACATTTCTGAAATATGTGAGCCTCATCATCCTCGTCATCATCCTTGTTCACTGTAATTTGTTTAAGGTTTTTCAATTCGATTTTATTTCTGCATTTTTCTAAAGGAAATCATATATTGAAAAATGACAACTCGTGTATCTGACAACAGAATAGAAAATAATCACAATCTTGAAAATATAAACATAACAATGAGATCAAAGGAATCGAGGACACACTTGTTTCAGAGGAAGAAAAAAAATATGCATGAGCCTGCCGTCTTTAAGCACTCGCTTTATAGGGATGGCAGTCTCAGAATCTCAAAAAGGAAATAAGAAACATGGTAACACCTATAACAAATGGGGAAATCCCATTGAAATGCTTTGTGCTAATTTTGTGGCGGCCGCAAGGGGACACCGGGGGGAAGAAAAGAAAAAGAAAAAAATAAATAAATATTGTTTCTCTTCTCAAGAACAACAATAAATTCCACAAATCTATTTATGGATCTGTTGATTTATGTACTATTATGATATGTTGTGAGATTACGAAAATCGTCTGGAATGTCCCTTTAAACTGGATGTCAGGCCCTGACAGCCAGGGGACCATTCATGAAACAACTCTCGCGTGTTAACACAAAAAACGCCCTCTACAGCGAGGTACGCTAGATGGATGTGCTTCGTACACGAAACTCTTTATAGTCGATTGGGTGATTAAGTACTAAATAATCCATCCGTCATTACGTTGTACAAATGAAGAACATCAACAACTCAGTGAATGCATGATTTGACGCTTACTCTTAACAGTCAGTCGATCGCATTTTGTAAACTGCTCAAACTCTCTCTTACATTCATTGGTATCATTACAAAATATGCAATTCTAACTACACAGAAAGTGTGCCCTGTTGGAGCATAACTTGACTTCGTGTAAAGATGTTTTGAGGATTTTTTTTTTTTTTCATTTCCGGTTGTACCCGTTCGAACGTACGTATATGTTATACTTATTTGTGTCACAACCATCGTGAAATTATATTTTGGTATGAAGATAAGATACGTGTCCATGTATTGTGCAAGAAGTGATAACAAACGAATATGAATTACTGTACCTTTTCAAAACATTGCTGCAGTAGAAAGTTTCCTTTTTTTATTTTGTTTATCTGTTTCATGGTAGCCCATGATTGTGTGGATGTTTTATGATCATTGTTTCATTTGAAACTCGTGTTAGAGTGTGTCTATTAACTCGTAGTATCATTGCACGCGTCTTGGTTTTTCTTTGTGTGTATTAGTTTCTGTCTGTGTGTCTTGTGTGTTTAAGTGCGTGAGTGATTGTTTTTTTTTTCTTTTATATTAGGTTTTTACTGATGCTGGGTCTTGTACAAATACAATCATGATTGACTGAACACGTTTTTTTTTATGTGGTAAAAAGAAAGGTAAATGTAATTGAACGTATATCTTTGATGAGATCTAAACAAAAGAAAACAATATCACAAAAAGACAGTAATTACATAAAAAATAATGACATATCATTCAAGGCATTTAACGGGACATCCCATTTCAACGTTTTCTGTGACTCTCTAACTAACAACTAATTAACTAACAACTAATAAACTAACAACTAATGAATTACTATCTTTTTTATCTACATGTTCAAAAGGAATCGCTCTTTTCACTGTTATTCCACTCGCCAGAGTGACGCCTATCACCTTCCCCGTACTCGCACTATTTTTGCAAAGAAAACAATTATTTTTACTGGACCCAGATATTGGGATGACCTCCCTCAAGATATTACTTCTTCCTTATCTTTATTCACCTTCAAACGCAAATTAAAACAGCTATTACTTAGTGGATACACACTACCAAGTTTTTAGCAACTTTTTTTTTTATACTCCCAGTCTTTTGTCCTTGTCCGCAGCACCAAGTTATTTAATGGTACCGATTCATCATAGTATTCTTTTTCAAGCACCGCGAGATCCGAATATATAGTCTGGTTTGTGCGATAGCTATGTGGTTCATTACTTTATTCTTTATCGATATTTGTACTGGTATAATTTTAGTTGGTCAAGACAGACATACCCGTTCTCCGTATAATTATATGCCTATGAATTCGGGTACCTACAGTTTTACAAGCGTTATAGCTTTTATTTAGGCCCCATCATATTTCTGATACTTACTTGTGACATCTTCATATGAAATGACCATATACATTTGTGTCAAATGTTTTTTTTTCTTCTTCTTCAATCAAAAAGCATGATTGTATATATTTTGTATTCTTGTTTTATTGTCAATAATTTTGTAATCTCATCATTGAGAAAGTGGAAATATGAAATAAATTTGAAGTGAACTGACTCTCCACTTTTCGTATTCATTTCAACAACAGAAAAATAAGCAGGATGGAGACACGTTTGGTTTGAACATTTTCATATTGTGTGTTATTTGTAAAATCATCATTAGTTTTAGTATCATAATCATTGCGTATCATCGTGATTTCTTTTTGTAATCCATCCTTTATTTCCTTTCATTCTATTTCCAGTGAACTTACATTGTAATATCTTTGTCAACATGAATACTATCGACGGAAAGTACCATTAATGAACACTGAAATTTTGTGTATTCGCAGTGTATTACGTCCTATCTGGTAAGTTTCAGGTGTCTCCATCAGTGGTTAGGGAGCTTCAAATTTTCACGACATGGACGTTCAGAGGAAAAAAAAAACATGTTGTGCCCACGATCACAGTTTGCTTATAAATATCGACCTAGCGTCATTTGAGTTTGCACGGTCGGTTCCGGGCCATATTTGCGTTCGCTCAAATTTACAGCGCAGAGAGCTACTTGATGCACTGATCCTATTGGGGCGCCATTTTACTTTGTATAGGCTGCCTCCTAGCGACACCTAATCTCGAGCTAAACTTTGCAACACGATTTTTCATGAAAATTACACATTCCATCAATTTGATACTGACATGTTAAGGGTAATTATAAAATGGGTTCAAGAATGTAGCCAATAGGAAGCGCTGAAATGAGACACACCTCCTTCCTTTACTTCAGTACAATTGAACTGCCTGTAATCTTATGGTAGATTGCCGATCGTCTGTGCGCGCGGCGGCTCCTTTGATGAATTGCATGCATACGCGCTGTCAATCCTGTAAACAACTTCTAGTTCGGGCTGCCGGCCGGCCGGCCTGTCTTCCCTTGTGCATGACATCTACAATGTGTGGCGTACGTACGTATACTCTATTATACAACACCTCAGAATGATGTCGAATTGTGATTGGCCAAGAACATGTCACATGACATTCAATAGAAAATACCTATCAAACTCATTGAGAGTGACAGCCATGCAATAGGCCCCTGGCATGGGCCTATTGCACGGCTTTAAGGTACTATAGCACGGCTTCGCAGGGGGCTACTATTGCACGGCCGCTCACTGTAGAGTTCTGTGGCTCACACTAGCAAAGCGCCAGCATGCAAACTACGTGCTGGCCGGCTGCGCTGCGCTGCCGGTAAGTCTCACAGACCAGGCGCGGCGGAGTACTGCAACGTTAACGTGTACGCGCAGCTACGTTACCTAGCTAGTTGCATGTATTGCGGCCTTACCTACTGCTGTGTTTTTACTTTTGACTCTGATCTGCTACGTGGACCACAGTGATCCCAAAATCAAGACTTCATCCATTTCAAGCTGAGAAACCGTAATTTCCGTGTTTTTATACATAATCATTTTCGGAAATAGACAAAGTCTAGACCTATTACTAGATCTACCGACATCTCAGATCGGCCTAACATTCAGGCCTAACTCGATCTAACGTTAGTGTAGAATGGGTATCTACACCCTGCAGAGTTTGTGATTACTGTGACTGTGTGGTCGAATCATGACGAGTGTTCGAAAGCAGTACACAGGGTGGTTTCAATTCTCGGCCTAATTGTTACATTTATTTTTGGGCTTTCATGAGTTGGCGGTCACTAATTTAGTACTGTGATTGTGGACAAGGTGTTGTATAAAACAAATAATTTATGATTTTGTTCGTGCATTGGGGCACGTAATATCGCACTCGGCGCGAGATTCGCCACTGGTCTATTCAACGCGGCGCTACGCGCCTTGTTGAATAGACCAGTGGCTTATCTCGCGCCTCGTGCGATATTCGTGCCCTGATGCACTCACAACTCATAAATTATTCGTATACTATACGTACACTTTGTACAGTACAGTAGACCAAGCGTTATGGGACCGGACGCGTACATGGAGTCACTTTGAAGAGCAAATCCAACGATTTAGCAGGTTAATTCTCACGCCGTTTTCAGAGTATGTTGTCTAGTAGGCCTATATGAGGAGTCTATATCAAGTCTTTAAGGTAAAGGGTGCATATTTTATGTAAAATAAGTAAGTTTTCATGCGGGAACTTAAGTGTCCGGAAACCCAACCCCCCCCCCCCCCCCATTATGCTTATACTGTATGTGCGGGACTTCCGCGAGTGCGACGTGCGTAAATGTTTGGGACGAACATCTTCGGACATCTTGACCCACAAAGGTACGTGAAAAACACTGAAAAATGATGTTAGTTTCCGAATTTTCGACCCATTGTATAAAGCAAATGATGCACAAGATTATTTCGTGGCGTTAGTGGAGGCGTAGCTCACTCTCGGGTATTTACAATGTAGTGCATGTTTCACAATTGTAAATACCCTCGAGTGCACCACGCCTAATAACACACTCTATCCTGTGCATCATTTGTATACAAACGTTCCCCCTGTGTTCTGAAAGCGGTTAGTCAAATTTGTGCTCTTTCATTATGGTAGAAAAGTGATTTGTTTTTTGTTGTTTATGGCTCAAATCCTCGTAAAGTGTATTCAACTGATCACTATTCTGAAGTTATTCCCCCAGGAATAACATCATGTTTCAGACTTCAATGACAGAAACATTGAATTTTCGTCATTTTTTTTTTTTTGCTGTACGCAATCAATAGAAAACTGTGAAGTTATGACATAGTTAGCTCACTCATTTGCATAGTCATATCCACTGTACATTACTGTTTTACAGAAATTAGCAAAACTTCAAAATATCATAACTTCCTTATCTTTATCCCGTTTCAGTCAAATTTTTACCGCTGAACTCGTAAGATTTTACTCTTTTTATCAGAAAAACTTATATTTGGACTTGATTTCCGATTTAAAGTTTAGCATTTGACAAATTCATATCTGCCAATAACCACAAATGATATTCTCGACACTTATAGCTTTCGTGACGACGTTAATGAGTATGGTTGGTCGACTGTGTATGTACGTGTGTGTGTGTGTGTGTGGGGTGGGGGGGGGGGGTGGCTGATAGTAACTACATTAAAAGTGGCAAGTAATGGTAGGCGTGGCCGATTCTGGGTATAATTACATAAAGATTTGAATGAAAACATGATATCAACTCAAGTGCCTGAGAACGATACTATACATGGAATAGTGCCTTTCCTCGTGTTTTATTTCACTAACATTAAGTCATGAACATGTACGGCGCCAACCTAAGTTATTTGAATATAAGTGTGAAATACGATAGGTAGGGATCAACAGGAAGAGCTTTAAATCGATACAGATATTTCACCAATAACCAATGCATTAATCTAAAAACATTCTCCAGTTGCTTGTACAGTGGGAATGCCATAAGTTTAAATTCTTTGCTACTGCCTTCCAATGTAAGCAGCTGGTTTCTTCGTTGAATCAAAACGTGAATGTCAACATTCCCAGGTTACTAGGTTTCCTATTCCCTAGGTAACAACCTGTCCATTGGCAGGTAAGTAGGCCTACAAAAAATACAATACACTGTTAAACTCAATTGACAAAGGCACAAAAAAAAAAAAAAACCGTAAACATATTGCAGACTGAAAGAGAAGAACATAAAACGGAAGACACGGTACTCGGTAATAATGAAGGCTGGCATCAAAGCTTTTCAATTCAATTTATTTCAATTCAATTCAATTCAATTCGATTTTATTGTCCGTTTCTGGAAATTTGTTTTGTTTGCATGCATACCCGGTTACATCGATACATAATTCATACAAAGCACACGTATAACAAAGATACATAGACGTGATAGAAATACAAGAAATATACAGCAATACAATATCACTATCATTGTAAAAAATACATAACATTAAAGAAGCTTTAATCGGTATGAGTCAACATTGTATTGGATGTGGTGTGCATATATCATATACGAGTGTATGGATATGTGTCAATTAATAATAACTATAAAAAAATAAAGAATAAAAATGTATGCATGTTTATCATGTAAATAAATGATTGTATAAAAATCTTGAAGGTTACATACGTGTTTTTTTTTTTGTGTGTGTGCATGTGTGTGAAGGTACAAAAATGTGAATCTATGTATTTTCGACAAAAAATATATATCACACCACGGTCATAATCATTCTATATACTCCTGAATTAATATTTTTTTTACTTGACTTTAACCTTTGGCCTTTGACCCAATAGCCCAGAACTTGCCCTGCGAAATCTTTGTCGAATGACAGAATGTACACTGAATTTAAAACATACGATCGAACAAACCAACCTTGGAACAATTGTGACCGGCGACAACGGTTTCAGGCAAAAGTTGGGAATTTTGAAAATTCATTTTTTCACTGAATCACATTGCCCATTTCCTAAGCTTTGCATTGATGTAAAACACTTGTATTCTTCGGCACCATAAGTGAGCGTAGAAAGCGAAATAAAATGGACTTTTTAAGTTGTTAGCCTGACAAAATTGCGAGAAAACGGGCTTTGAAGATTCACCTCTTTCTCAAAGACAATGTCCGAGCGGCGATGCGAGGTGAGAATCATCCATCCGTACGATGGTGCCAATTGATGTTAAGCTCCACCTCTAGCAACCACATCGCCTTCTGATTGGCTCACTGAGAGAGTCAAATTTCCTGGGCACCTTCCTCGGAGCTCAGCGTATGGAGCCGAAAACAATGCGTTTCGCTCGGCTTTGTTTACCAGTATGGTTGGGTGTTCATAATACCGGCCACCTAATGTTTTTCTATCAATAGAAACGTGAAAAATCTCACAATTTGCCTGAAATTTTACTGACGTGTGGAAAAAATACTCCGGATTCACAAGCGCGCACTGAAAATGCGATCTGAGGTATACGCGCTCTAGATGGCGGCTTCGAACGCGTGGGGTGTCATTTTTTCCGCACTCAGTTGCCCTGTTCATTTCAACCGACCACCCTGGCAACACGTATAAAGGGCGTTTTTTCGACAGGCCGATGTTTTTTTCCAGCCGTCATTTTTTCCCCAATAATATTTGAATATATCTTGAATCCTTTGATATTACTTTTGAAGGACTGTTTGATGAATTTGAATTGATTTTCATTGGGAAACTTTTCATGGTAATTGAAATAAATTAGATCAATAGATGAGTCGGTTTGTTTTTTCACATTCATTTCTCGTTTCTGCTTCAACTCGTACGGTCGTAGCGGGCGACAAATATGTCATGTGTACGTGTAACGTGTGTGCACGATCGTACAAGCGGCGGTGACAATTTTGCGGTCAAAATCGTCAAATTTATTACGGAAGGATACACTACATCTAACAACGAGTCAGCAAAGGTAGGCCTAGGCTAGTTATATGTAGTTACATGATAAATCTTATTCGATTTTGCTATATTTCGTTAATTTAGAGGGAATACTTATTTGTTTTCGCCTCATTTTACTCGGTAGCGTAGCCCAGTGATGTGGTATTTACGATGATACATGGATAAATAAATAGACTGGCAGACTTGACTGTGGTCCATGCTTTCTCTGCATGTGTTCTGTTTTGACTTTATTCATTACTCCTTTTGTGTGTGTATATAAAGTAGTACACTGTATGTGTGTATACACAGTACATTCTGCTTGTGTCATACAATCATAAGACTCTGTGTGTGTCATACACAAATCTGTTGTACTGAGTGGCCAGAGAGCCACATGGTTATTATGGAAAGCCAGATATGTGAATAATATATAAGTCAGTCATAACATTATCATTGACCAAGTACTGGATACTACATTCCTTCCTACCTCGGATAGGACCATAACCAGTATGTGCTGATTATTCTAATTATGTGATGCGTTCAGTATCGCGATTCATAATGTGTCCTGTAGTACCATTAGCCATGAGTATGATAGCATGCAATGCTTACGGAATGTTTGAGTTTAAAGGTGCAAATCTAAAGTGACTATGATGAGAACTATGATCACTCGGTACAACTGTATTACTGGCCTTTTGTAGAACAACCAACTACGTAATCAAAATCCAACTAACTTAGAACTTTTTTTTTTTTTTTGTAAACATAATTATGTGAGACTTTTCACATTTGATATATCCTGAACCAAAATATACTTCAACAAGAAACCAGTATATCCAATCAACTGTTACTCTCCTCTTCACAAATTCACGACAATGTTCAATGTACATCATATCAAGGAATTAACCAGATGTATAACGTTTACACCCTTATTGGCTTTTCACTTTCAATACCACTTTCTCTATCATACATCAGCTATTGTCCGAACTATGATCTAATATGCCTGTGTTACAAGGGTCATAAATTCGCAAGGAATTTTCGATAATATGCTCACCCATACAACACTTGGTAATGGATGACATACTAATGTAATGAAGTTCTGTGACTTGAATACATATAACTTTGTATTTGCAGCGTTTGTCTATCCTCAAATGTCCGGGTATTTGTATCACTTGTGTGCAATTCATAACAATCAGATACAAACAAAACTGTCACCTGAAGTATGTTGCCATTTGGTGTCAAATAATTACACAATATCCTTTTCGACAGTCATAAAATAGATTTCTTTATGCTATCGTCACAGCTTACCTAATATTTTGTTTAGTGCACAGCACATCCAACAAACTCATAACGTTCATTTTGAACCACTTTACAAACATACGTGTGTGTTGTATCATAGTGCACAGCACGTCCAACAAACTCATAACATTGTTCATTTTGAACCACTTTATAAACATACATGTGTGTTGCATCATACCATATTTCCAACAACTGTTCACATGTTGCAATTTCCTCACACGTACCCTATAGGCAGAACAAATTCACTATCTCGGAAACTTGAACAACTATCAGCTTTGCCACTCTGGCACATTGTGAAAATGACCATAAAAGTAAACTCAAATGCAAATTGTCAACTGACAAAATCATGCAAGTAATATACATGCAATGATAACACCTTTTCAAATGTTCAAGTGTTCTAAGTTTCATAGTCCCTCAAGTAGCGAGGTCGCTGTCGATTCCTTTGTGGGTAGCGACTTTGTGGCACATTATTTTGCTGTGTGGGTGGTTCAGCTTGCATTGGACCATCGATGTCCATGTCATCGTCCGCGTGTGTGTGGCGAGATGGCATCCCAGTGAATCGTTTCAAACGCGAGATATTTCTGGTGATGCGATGTGAGTCATGCTCGACTGTGATTTGCGAACCGCGTTTGCTGACGACTGTGAAAGGTACCGGCATATATGGTGACGTGTGTTTCGGAACATGTCCATCACGACGAACTAGGACTTTGTCACCGACTCGATTGCTTTCGTACGTACAGAACCATGATGATCTGCATACTTCTTCATCGCCTCTTTCTTTTCCTCGTCACGTTTGCGAATTGCTGAGTCGTCCTGGTGGTCGAGCTCAGGCTGAGGAAGACGCGTGCGAACCGGGCGGCCAAACAGCACAGTCGCTGGTGGAGAACCTGTCGTGGAATGAGGTGTGGCACGATAATTGCGGAGAAATTTGTATAACTCCTGTTTCCATGACTTTGCTTCGGTGTTGGCAGCGCGATACACCTTTTTCAGTGAGCTGATGAAGCGTTCCACTTCTCCATTGGCTTGTGGCCAGAGCGGGGTAATTCTGCGATGCTCAAACCCCAAGTATTTTTCGAATTGAGCAAACTCACTGCTATTGAATGGTGGTCCGTTATCAGATCGAACAATCTCAGGTACTCCGAACGTGGAAAATATGCGATCTAACTTTGGGATGACTTGGGAAGCTGACGTAGATGTGACTATCTCGACATCAGGAAACCGTGAGTAGTCATCCATGACTACCAAGAGGTGTTCGCCATTGGGTAAATCCGCGAAATCGACACTAACTTGGGACCAAGGTTTGCGAGGAAGTGGGTTCATGGTTAACGGTTCTTTGGCGTGCTCGACAACATTGGCTTGACATGCGAGACAATCGCGAATGGTGGCTTCAACTATGCGGTCTATGGATGGAAACCACACTTTCTCCCTCAGAAGCGCTTTCTTCTTTGTGACGCCCTGATGGTGGCCTTCATGTGCAATGTCGACGATATGCGCTTTCGTAGCGTCTGCGGTATAACTATGCGATGGTCGCGGAGAAGAATATCGCGATCTTGCGACATGGTTAACTCATCGCGAACATTGTAGAGGCTTTGGACTTCTGCTCTCGCTGATGCGTCAGTGTTGCTAGCGAGTTCATTCCAGTTGTTGGTTGCAACAGCGCGGATGACAGACTGGAGGACATCATCAGACTGCGTAGCATGCGCAATGTCATCACGCGACACATATTTGGGGACGGCATGAGACGCGACGAACTGTACATGCGCCTCAGCTAAGCTCTGCTCAGTGGACACATCGACACGATGCTGCGGATGACGAGACATGTAATCAGCTGGGTTGTACTTCCCAGGCTGATATTTCACTGTGTAGTCGTAAGCCTGCAATTTCAAAATCCACCTTTCGAGCCGAAGTGGGGGCTTGGAGTTGGCGTTGTTGAACAGCGAGATGAGCGGTTTGTGGTCGGTGACGACGGTGAAGGGAGATCCGTACAAATACAGGTGGAAGTGGGTAATCGCCCATGTGATTGCGAGTGCTTCCCTCTCAGTTTGCGAGTAGCGCTGTTCTACCGCGGATAGCGCTCTGCTTGCCAAGGCGACAACTGACCTGATACCATGTCTTTTTTGTTGTACCAAGATTGCACCAAGTCCAACAGGACTGGCATCAACGATAACCTCGGTGGCGCTGTTGCGATCAAAATAGGCCATGGCACAGCATGTTGCAAGGCGTCGCTTGATTTCATCAAAGGCGTGCGCATGAGAGGAAGACCACGCCCACGGAACATCAGCTTTTGTAAGTTCGCGTAGTGGTGCTGATACGGATGCCAGGTCACGGACAAAGCGACTGCAGTAGTTGACCATACCAAGGAAGCTGCAAAGTTCGGAGACACTAGTGGGCGGAGTAACAGCATTGATGTCGCGAATCTTCTCTGGATCTGGGGCAACACCGGAGGCGGAGAAGACATGACCGAAGTACGTGACCTGCGAGACACGAAACTTGCATTTGTCACGATTCAGAGTCAAATTGGCTTCGCGTAGACGGGAGAGACACGCTTGAAGACGTTCATCATGTTCCTGTGGTGTACTACCGAAAACCAGGATATCGTCGCTGATGTTGACGACTCCAGGGATGTCTTGAAGTGTCGACTGAATGGCATTCTGGAAGATCTCAGCTGCCGATGTGAGGCCAAAATTAAGACGCTTATACTGGAATAGGCCTGCATGAGTTGAGAACACTGTGTATTGTCTGGATTCCTGCGCTAGCGGAATTTGATGATAACCGGAGTTGAGGTCTAGCTTGCTGAAGACAGCGGCACCTTCAGGGCAACTATGACGTCATCTATTGTAGGTGTGAGATGGCGTTCGCGTTTGATGGCTCGATTCAC
This sequence comes from Diadema setosum, assembly GCF_964275005.1. Lineage (NCBI taxonomy): Eukaryota > Metazoa > Echinodermata > Echinoidea > Diadematoida > Diadematidae > Diadema > Diadema setosum. The sequence goes on from NC_092694.1 coordinate 27,124,049, forward strand.
ATTCCGCATATCAACGCATAGGCGGATCGCACCAGGCTGATGAGGTTTTTGCACAACAGTTATTGGCGAAACCCAAGGAATGGGCTGATGATTCACACGTTCTATGACGTCCAATTCTACAAGGCGATCAAGCTCCTTCTCGACTTGTTGGCGCATATGAAAGGGGATGCGTCTATGTGGCACTGCAACAGGTGGGACTGCGTCATCTACATGAAGCTTGCATTCAAATGATGACAGCTTACCGATGCCGACGAAACGATCAGCGAATGTCTGCTCAGGCTGAAGGTTGTACGCTATGTGAATCAGTCCGAGTGCTGAGGCAGTGGCAAAATCCAAGAGTGTATCACCACTGTGCGTTGCAACAAAGACTTGTGTCGTTACAGATGCCGACCCATATGAAACAGCTGCGGTGAAAGTTCCAATAACATCAAGAGGAACTGTGCTACCATATGTGTACACTGGGACTGGAGGCGTTACCAACTGCGGCTGTGGACTGAGAGATCGAAACGTGTCATGACCCATCATCATGACGGACGCCCCAGTATCGATCAGCACAGAAACTGGACAAGCATTGACAGCAACCTGGACCATAGGTTTTCTGGCTGGAGTCGACTTGACGTGAAATGCATAGTCGTAATCAGCAACACCTGACGAATTGGTAGCGCTGCGACTGGTACCATGCTGGGTTTGAGCCGTCTGTCCCTGCTGACTATGCTGGGCATGTGCTGGATCGGGTGATTGAATGTTCACTGCTTTCACTGCAGTATGACGTGGGGTTTGCTTGGACTTGCTTAAACAATGTTTCTGGAAATGATTCAATTTTCCGCATGCATGACATGTAACCCCTCTCGCTGGGCACGGTCGATGATCGGGGTGGGGATACTGTCCCCCACAGTTTCTGCATTTTGTTTTCTGCTTGTCCCTGTGATGACTGGTATAGCCAAATCACTGGCCCTGCATCTTATTTGGCTTTGTCAAAGGCTGAATACTAGCTGCTAATTCCGCAGATGATGATGAATTCTCCATCGCCAAAGCATGTTTGTCTGCCTGTTCATATGTACGGGCGGTGTGGAGAAGTTTCTCTAGCGTGACAGCCTCACGTAATGTATAACGCCGGAGTGTCTGTGAGCAGCATCCCGATATAATTTGAGACTTGATTTCGGCATCCTTGTCAGAAAAGTTACAAGAGGTTGCTGCTTTCTGCAGACGCAGATGATATTGATCTACCGTCTCATCATGGAGCTGTTTAGACTGTCGAAATAGATAGCGTTCGTATTCGATGTTTAATGAAGGGACGAAGTGTTTGGTCAGTGCCCCTTTTGCAGCAGCATATGTTGTGCCAGTGTCTGGAAGGGACTCAAAAATGCAGAAGTAACGCTCGCTACTGGGCGTCATCACTGATTGCAAACGCTGTGAAGAAGGTCTCGAGCCGTTTCACGTATCGTTCCCACCTGACACCAACAGTTGCAATGTCCTCATGCACAGCAAAGCGTTCAAATGGTGGCAAATTCATAATGGTGGTCTTATTCGTCTACACACTCAGCTGGATAAAGGCTTGGAGATGATCAGATGTCATGATGTTGAGCACGAGCTGGGCATACACTGCACACAGCTAAAAAACAGGATACAGTTCACTGGTACCGATGGGGTACTCCCTGCAGCTACACCGTAAGCTTAGTAGCACTGGATACACACCGCATTGTGCTGCACTCATGTTGACTCAGTTCAGCAAGGTCCACTAGTCTAATTAAACTAGCTGAAATAACACAGTCTGTAGATTGACATCCCAACAAACTGCCTGTAAGGGGTCCTTGCCGTCTCTAATTCAAGAAAAGAGACCATGCTCGTCGCCAATTACGATGATACATGGATAAATAAATAGACTGGCAGACCTGACTGTGGTCCATGCTTTCTCTGCATGTGTTCTGTTTTGACTTTATTCAATTACTCCTTTTGTGTGTGTATATAAAGTAGTACACTGTATGTGTGTATACACAGTACATTCTGCTTGTTTCATACAATCATATGACTCTGTGTGTGTCATGCACAAATCTGTTGTACTGAGTGGCCAGAGAGCCACATGGCTGTTATGGAAAGCCAGATATGTGAATAATACTATAAGTCAGTCATAACATTATCATTGACCAAGTATGGTTGGGTGTTCATAATATCGGACACCTAACGTTTTTCTATCAATAGAAACGTGAAAAATCTCACAATTTGCCTGAAATTTTACTCACGTGTGGAGAAAATACTCCGGATTCACAAGCGCGCACTGAAAATGCGATCTGAGGTACGCGCTCTAGATGGCGGCTTCGAACGCGTGGGGTGTCATTTTTTCCGCACTCAGTTGCCGGGCTCATATCGACCGACCACCCCGCCCTCTATTGACAATACGTATAAAGCGTATACTTAAACGCGTTTTTTCGACAAGCTGCTGTTTTTTTCTAGTCGTAATTTTTTTCCCCAATGATATTTGAATATATTTTGAATCCTTCGATATTACTTTTGAAGGACTGTTTGATGAATTTGACTTGATTTTCATTAGGAAACTTTTCATCGTAATTGAAATAAATTAGATGAGTCGGTTTGTTTTTTCACATTCATTTCTCGTTTCTGCATCAACTCGTACGGTCGTAGCGGGCGACAAAATGTTTACTAGTATGTCATGTGTATGTGTAACGTGTGTGCACGATCGTACAAGCGGCGGTGACAATTTTGCGGTCAAAATCGTCAAATTTATTACGGAAGGATAGTCTACATCTAACAACGAGTCAGCAAAGGTAGGCCTAGTTATATGTAGTTACACGATAAACCTTATTCGATTTTGCTAAATTTCGGTAATTTAGAGGGAATACTTAGTTGTTTTCGCCACATTTTACTCGGTAGCGTAGCCCAGTGAAGAATCGAACACCGTTGCGCGTAGTCCCATGCGTACATTTTCTTTCTGTACGCGCAATGCCATTATAATGCGCGGTCGGTCGTTATGGACCCGGCCGGTGGGTTGGACCCCTACCATACTGGATACTACAAGTGAAGAATCGAACACCGTTGCGCGTAGTCCCATGCGTACATTTTCTTTCTGTACGCGCAATGCCATTATAGTGCGCGGTCGGTTGATATGGACCCGGTCGGTGTGTTGAACACCTACCATACGTCTTTCAAGATGGCGGATACGATAATTGCAAGCTTGATGGTGTACATGTGTATGGTGCACGCATTACGCAATGGCATCCACACGCCATGACCGTGTGCATGTAACACTTACAGGAGCGGGTGGCGAATCCACACATTTTAAATCGCGTTTTCATTGTAGTTGATTTGTCTTTATGATTGGCGACCCTTTTGAAGGCAGAAAATTACTAGAGCTGGCAAGGGTCACGCTTCCTGCTTGTTTTGTTTTTACAAGCCGTGCATATGTTGCTTTGTTCGGTGATGTTTATTATATTAAAACGAACAAACAAACACGACTCATTGGTTTGGTGCAATCTTGACGTGTAGTGTTTGAATATTATACAAATGATGCACAGGATATAATCCTGTTCCCGCATGAAAACTTACTTATTTTACATAGAATATGCACCCTTTACCTTAAAGACTTTATATAGACTCCTCATATAGGCCTACTAGACAACATACTGTGAAAACGGCGTGAGAATTAACCTGCTAAATCGTTGGATTTGCCCTTCAAAGTGACTCCATGTACGCGTCCGGTCCCACAACGCTTGGTCTACTGTACTGTACAAAGTGTACGTATATAAGAGTATACGTACGCCACACATGTAATGCACAAGGGAAGAAAGGCCGGCCGGCCGGCAGCCCGAACTAGAAGTTGTTTACAGGATTGACAGCGCGTACTGTATGTATGCATGCAATTCAAAGGAGCCGCCGCGCGCACAGACGATCGGCAATAGGATTTAACCACCGTGGATTTAACACGCAGTGCGATGGGACTAGAATAACCAAAGCACACGTGACTCATTTCAGCGCTTCCTATTGGCTACATTCTTGAACCCATTTCATAAAATTTGTTATATGTGACCTCTCCTTTCCTCTCGTCTACCTTCCCTTTAGTCAGCCTGCTGTCATAATTTTTACTACGAATAGACAAATTTGAGAATATTAGTTTTCTTTTCACAAGATTATGTCATGCTACAAGTGACGGGTGAGTTTCCGATAGCATGATGAACGATTTGTGTAGTGATTTGCGACTCTGACGTGATCAAACTATGTTCCCCATGCATCTGTTTTCACATTGGAAGTTAGCGCTGCTGTTCACTTTTTGTTTCACTTCTGTTGTCGAACATTGCGGTAGAATAGCTCGGATAGAAAGCCAAACGAAGAGCACGCACTACAGAGCAAGCGTATCTATTATAGCAAGAACAATGGAGCATGTAATCATGCAAGCGTGGACAAAGCATTCTCGAAACGCTGCAACTGGTGTCCCCGAAAGCCGAATATGTAAATGTGTGCGACGCACCAGCCAATCGCATGCGAGACCTTGCGCCGTAGCAACACTGGGGATATTGGCGCGGCGTTCGAAAGAAGCTCGAAACTGACGAGTGGGATCCAACATAGGGTGCTTAAAATTCCATTTTTGATAGGAAAAATTTGCCTTATGCTATGAAATTTAGTGTAGATGTAGAAAACATATCAAAGATTCAATTTCTGCAAAAAACCTAAATCGACAAAAATAATGGTCAAAATATTTGTACCCCGCCTAGGAGGGGATTTACTCTTGCGACTTTTGCCTGAAACCGTTGTTGCGGGTCACAATTGATAAACACAGCTTCATCCACTCATACATATACATATCTGATGTTTTATAGAATACAGATTTGATGTTTATAACACAAAACAACTAAAACAAAATATTACAATCTAAGCGATGTCCCTCCGTTAAACTTTCTAATCGAGCTAGGCACGTTTTTTGTAACACGCAATATAAGAATAGCTTAAACCAATTACTTATTTCAACATACCGAACATACCATGAAATAAGCAGACGGCCATTTATTTCAAAGTCCGCTCAGATCTTTAACCATTTCTCCTGTATGTCATTTGAACATCTTTTTTTTTTTTCCTGTTTAATCTTACAGTATCGTCTGTATCTCTCTGGGTGATTGTGATGTAAATCTGTATTACATTTACGCCTGTCATTCGTATTGTACGAAATGATCTTTCCGGTTATTTTCTTTCTCGTGATCTCAGTGATATATAAATCCCGAATAAAAAAAAAAAAATATGCACATATACCAAAATTACTATATCTGAAGTTAGTCCTCGCATGTTAGGAGGGTTTACCACAGCATGCATGTCTACAAGTCAGAAAAAGACAAAATCATCCTCTGATCGGATAATGTGCCAGGAAATGAATATAATATCATTTAATTGTTTGCGAAATAGGGAAAAAATGACAGCTCTGCAATGAAGATATGATATATGTATTTCTATACATATACAACAGAATACTGCTTTATTGTTTTGTATACAGCGCTTGCGGATCATCAGTTGCAAATTGCCTTTAAACACTGCAGTCATACGTGTACAAACATAAAGCAAACTCTTAAGAAAAGCAATCGCAAGTTCACCTTACACACATTCTTGCAGATTACTACTACTACTACTACTATTACTACAAAAAAGAAGAACATAGCAGGAAGGCATAGCAAGATATACCTATCAAGTTTATAGAAAATGTGGCAATGCATTGTCACAAGGATTGCATCAAAATCTTTAAAAATGCCCCCCCCCCCTCCTGTAGTCCAGGCCCCGAGGGACCATCCCTGAATCTTCTGTAAGCAAGCTTGGAAGCACACTCACCATGATGTATATTGTATTTACTCAAAGTATTGCTTTTATAGAAGATGATTTTCCGTTTTTATTTCAAGCTTATCTACTGTTGCCGTTCTCCAATATGTGGCCCTCACCTCAAGAAAGGGGGGGGGGAATATATATTATATTGTATGTTGGCCGCTGCGGAAACACCTGTTAAAGGGACTGTACAGTACTGGTTGAGGTAGGGATTCATGTTTTGAACATTCCTAAGTGAGATAATGAAAAGCCTCTTATGAAATATGTAAGAGCATGTAATTTTAAGAAGGATTCAACGTTTATTTGATGAAAATTGGTTTTCAAATGGCTGAGATATCCAAAAAAGTGCTAATAATAAAAGGCGACATGCCCCAACTTTATTAGTATCTCTTTGTTTCACTTTGTTTTTGGATATCTCAGCCATTTCAAAACCGATTTTCATCGAATAAACTTTTGATACCCTTTAGAACTGCATGCTCTTTGACATCTCATAGAGTGGTTTCTGAATACCTCACAAAACGTTAAAAGCTAAATATTCACCTCGACCAGAACTGTACACACCCTTTAAGTTGAATGAAAATGTGACCATGTATGTATTTCAAACGGAAGAAAACACGTACTCAATCAAAACACTAAGATCTACCACTTCTGTTTCAAAAGAAGAATTCTTGAAAAAAAAATCTTCGATTTGGGGGCTTTCTTTGTATGGGAAGGGACCACCCCATTCTCCCCTTTTATGGGGAGGGGGATGGGGTGGTCCAGGCCTTTTGAATGTCTTAAGGTGCTATCACCCTATATAGTAATGCTACATGGATGCCAAGTGCACGTGGTAAAATCCATCATGTTATTTTCAAGGAGAAACTGAAGAGATAGAAAATGGTTCCTACTCCCCCCGGTCTCTCCTGGGCCATAAGTTGGTAACACCCAGATCCATCATGAACAGCATCAAAACAGCATTCGGTCACCAACGTAGTTACCGATTGTGCAAAATAACTTCTATCACTTCTGGTTCTGAAAAGAAGATTGAACGATTCTTTGATTTTTAGGGGTTGGGTCCCTTTGGGGATCAAGGGGAAGCATGTTGCCCATGAATTAACAGTATACGATTTTACTTCTCCTATTATGATGCTACAAGCCAAGTTAAGTAAAAATCCATGATAGGGTTTTGAAGAAGAAGCTGAAAATCTAAATCTATCATATAAACGTAATCTTGTTGAAGTTAAATCAAAATCAAATTTTACATTTTCGTTTACGGACGACTAACGACGCAGAACGGATGTGTGATCACAATAGCTCCCATGAGCCTTCGGCTCAGGTGAGCTACAGATAGCATTTAAAGATAATGCATGAATGAAATTATTCAAGCTCTCTAACAGGCAAGTAGCCTAGTTTCAGTTGACCACCTCAACTCAAAAAATCACTGTACTGGATGCGCATAAGCTACAGATAACGCCAACTACGCTAGGCTCTGAATAAAAAAAAACAACAACACCCAAACAACACACACCAAAAACAACAAACAACCAAACAAACCCTTACTTAGAAGTAAATTATCTTCATTTGTGGAAAAATTAGTTTACGTTTGATAAATTATCTTCAATCTCAAAGGCCTTCCTGTTTTCCCTATATAGTCACATTCATATTTCTGGCAGGTTTACTACAGACACATATACTATTGCTTAAATCATGATATGACATATAAGATATGAAACGGAACCAGAGGAAAGTTAAAGTGTTGACAAAAACATACCCATGTTGACTTGTACCAGAGTTGGATTGTATGAGCTTGGATTTCTTCAATGCAACTAGAGCTTGACAAATTAAATCCAATTGAATATCTAGACAATTAAATCTGAAGTCTTTCGTAACGAGCATTTACATGGTATAAGGAGAGAGACACACATAATCTTTCTATGAAAAACACATTTTACTTTTTGGACGATCTTCCTATTCAGTGCTTGTTTGTGCCTCACATTTGCTCTTTTTTTTTTTTTTTTTTACATCATTGCCTGTATACCTATTGTTCTACAAACCGATGACATATATACCGGAAACCTGCATCAAAATTAGATGAAAAACGGGCATTAGAAATCAGTATGACATCAAACAATGCAGTAAAAATTCAGGCAATCTTATACATGATCTATTATGTGTATAGAAAGAAACTGTAATTGTCTTGCAAAAAAAAAAAAACAACACTATTTTTACTACTGTAATACTTTCTTTCCCTCTTTTCAGTCAAATTAACTCAACCTCTCTTTCACTCATGAAGTTGCTTCAGTATGCATGTTATTGATAGAGGAAAAAACCCACAAACCTATCTCCATGAGCTAATAAATGATATCTTTGCTTAAAGGGATTGTATAGTCTTGGTTGAGACGTAACTTCAGGATTCTTACTTTATTGTTGAAATAATGAGAAAACTCTTATGAATGTGAAAGGGCATGTAATCTCAAGAGGAGTTCAACAATTATTATTTGATTAAAATTGGATTTGAAATGACTGATATATCAAAAAGAGAGCGATTCTTATAGAAAAAGTGGGACCCACCTTTCAGTACGATCGCTTTGTTTTACTTTTTTTTTTTTAGATGTCTCAGTCATTCCAAAACAGATTTTCATCAAATAAACTTTGAATTCCTCTTAGAATGGCATGCTGTGTATATCACTTCATATTCGCTTCTCGGTGTCTCGCGAAATTTCAAACCCAATCTTCACCTCCACTAATACTATACCACCCCGTTAAACTAGTAAACTCATAATTACGATCACATTGAACTAACCATTTTATAAGCTAAAAACTGTTCAATGCATACATTTAATCACAGATTTTCCACTTTTTTGTACATTGATAAACGTGCCTGGTACCCCAGACAGTAGATTGAGGATTAATACTTTACACACACACACACACACACACACACACACACACAAACGAAACAAAAAAGCAGCAAAAACCAAACGTGAATGCGTTGAGACAACATTAGCACTGTAAAACAATCTAAAGCAATTATTGTACTCTTCCTACTACCGATGTTAGCAATTCATTTGATTGTATGTTGAGTAAGAGTGACGCTAATGAAGCTGATATATAATGCGGAAATACACATTGAGTGCATGTCTATTCGACAATCCCACTTATTTTCCTGATTTAATTTTACAGAACCGATAACGCTGATCGTGATTTCCACCTTACGTTTTCTGAAATACGTAGAGTCTATTTCTACAACACAATGCTATCTCGCCGCTTTCAAACACTTGTAGGCCTACCGATGGATATTTCAGTGCAGGTATTTTGAAATCACGTACGAGATTCTCAAGGTGCTGGAGATCACTCGTGTATCGATCGATACTGATAAGATTCTCTTTTTCATTCACCCAGGCTACAATGACTGAATCATCTGGACAAATAGATGGGAATGCCAATTTGTTCTTCGGCAAGGTATGTACATTTCTCCCTTTACTATCAATGCACACGACGGTTTCTTCTGTCATCAGTATCATGTTTTCCGTGGAGTGGGAGGAGAATAATGACGCAAATGAATAATATTTATCACACATGATTTCTCTGATTGCCTTACCACCCTGTGGGGTAAACACCTCGATGATTTGAAAGTCGCTAATGCTCACATAGATATTATCACTTACATCTGTGGAAAGACTAAAAATATATTCATCTAGATCGAGACTTGACTTAAATTCAACATCGAGTTTCTCCCACTGTTGAGTGTACAATGAAATCCCTTTGCCTTCGTCTACGACACTGCGACCATCAGACAGGAATGCAATGGCATAAATACGATGATCCTGCAGTACCCTGTCCTGTAACTCGCCATCATGGGAGAAGAGAAGGATTCCTTGTTTCAATGCCAACGCCATCTTATTGTCTGGTGCACGAGTGATACAGATCGTTGTATCCTCGTCGACAGGTACCTCTACGCGCGTTTTGACATCCCAAGTATGACCTTTAAGCTCTCCAAGACAAGGTTCATTGACCGTCAACTGTTTATGGAATGAAATCTTCTGAGCTCGTTCTTTCACATATCTCGGTAATTGGTCGTTAGTGTAATTTCGTCCAAGAAGGGTCTTCAGGTTCTCGCACAGTGTGTCGTGTGTTATCAATCCATCTTTCTCTATCGGTACCTTCCCACCGTTAGCTACCAGCTCTTCCGCAGCGTTCATTTGACTGAGAGTTCGATGACTCCTTTTCGCCATGAAATTCAATTCCTTCTCAAATATTTCAGACAGTTGTCGCACTTCACACTTAAGGGCCTCTCTTCTGGCTGAAAAGAGTTGCATGTTTTCCTCGTATGTCTTGTCTATGTCATTGTTGAGCTTTTTCATCATAGCTGATATTTCCTTGCGTTGTGTCTCTATGAAGTCGATATGCTCTTCAAAGATTGTCTTCTTTGAGCTTGCTCTTTTCTGTAATTCCTTGATATTTTCCAGCAACATTTTCTCATGTTTGGATGCCTTTACCATCCCATGTCCCTCCTGTGTGTGCTCCAGCATACCGCATTTGAAGCAGACATACTCCCGACATCCGGTGCAGAAACATTCTTCGTCATCGTTAGGGTGTTCCTTACACTTTCGTTGCCTCTTTTGCGGAACTTTCCCAGAGACCACTTCACTCATGGCCACCACTTCGTGGTTGGAGAACCTTTTCCAGACAGAATGGTCTTTCTCGCAGGATAAACACATGTTTTCCATGCAGTCCTGACAGTAGGACACAGCTGGTGGCTTTTCGCCTGTGTCACAAACTGTGCATGTGGGACTCCCGGTCTTCACTTCGTCCACCAGGGAACTCAGCGCCACAATTGTTTGTAACTTTCTCACCTCTCCGTTCGGTACAGAAGTCTCTGTCCTGCACACAGGACATGATATAGTATGTTGGTTTGCTTGAGTTTGAGAGATGCGTTCTAAGCAGTCTTTGCAGAAGGTGTGAGAACACGCCAATGATTTGGGTTGGTTGAAGAGTGTCAGACAGACAGGACACTCCAGATTCTGGCTGCTGATCTGATGAATCGTTGCCATGGTGATTAATCCTGCAAAATAGAAGCAAAAAACAAAAACAAAACAAAACATAGCGGCAACTATTATATCAAACATTACGAACACAACAAATGATGATGTGTGTTAAACAAGAGTTGTCAACTCTAGAAGCTTTAGTGATCCGGCTCTGTAAATTGCAGCTGAACATACATATCATAATTTAAGATTCACATGTCATAATCTGGATATATAAATATTTCTTTATATGCGTGGTTGCCATGGTTATCGAAAAGGTCAATTGTGGTCTCTTTTCCAATTCACTGTTGATGTTTTATATTTCCATCACTCTTTCAGATGCAGGTATCCACAGTATTTCTATTCAATGTGTCATTTAGTCATTTACGACCGTCCTGTCGGTGCCCCCCTTTCACTCTTTCATTTCTCTCTGTTATGTGTAGGTTATTGTCCTTGTGTAGGTCTACTTAGGCACGTCCAGTGTATGTTTTTTTGTGTGTTTATGTGTGTGTGTGTGTGTGTGTGTGTGTGTGTGTGTGTGTGTGTGTGTTGGAGTACTTTTCTATGAGAACATTTGCCCCACAAGCAGATTTTTAAACGCAATGTGTAAATATCAAATATTTCAATTAAGACTTACTCGAGACTGATTTACGCTTCGATGTTTGCCTTTCCAGAGATATTACGAAATAAGCAATTTCTGTACACCACTGTTTCTTAATTCGATAATTTGTGGCGTTATTCCGCAGGTTTCTTATCGGGAAAGTTATTTAGTACAAAAATAATAAAAAACAAACAAACAAACAAAGGGAATGTGTTGACGAACTTTTGGAATCACGAATCGTATTTCATTTTTGGATCAAGGAACCCACGAAACACCATTACTTTATTTTTCTATTTTTGGATTAACGAAACTTCGGAATAACGTACCTTATTTAATTTGCGTATCACGACCATCCTTCGGAGTAACTAACTGAAACCAATTAAAGTGTATTTCGTAATAATCTAGATTATGCAAAATTCATTCCTTATAAACAGCATTTTATTTTTATCATCATTGTTACTTTACTACTGTTTGATCTGTAGAGTTGATGTATGATACAAATCCAATGCACAAAATCAAATAAATTAATTTAAAAAAATGCAATGCACTGGGAATGTGTTTACAAAGTGCTTCAATTCTAGGTCCAATATTGTTGGTCATGTAGTAGTTATCCATTTAGTCTCAAGGATGATGAGAACAAAAATTAGACTACATTGTACATGTAGGCCTACTGACAATTACTAAGACCCCAAATAAGCCTGGAAAATTAGACAGGCAGGCAGGGAGAGAGGATACATCGCCGCTTTCCCTTAATTCCCTACATAATGTTTGGTGAGTATTTCCCTTTAAATGAAAATAAGAAAAAAATGAAATACCTTTACTGAAAACATTTGATGAAAATCCACACAGTTCAGAGGACTGGTAACGTGCAGTAGGTCTACTTCCATCAAGGTTGTTCGGTTTAGTGTTACTGTGTTTTCCCCACAGAGAAGTGCACGTAAAGTGACAGGTCATGTGAATACTTACACTATGGGGTCGACTCTCTCATTAAGGGCTTGTAGATTTCATACAGCCATTGTAACGAGCAAACCTCCATAACATTGCTTTCATTAGCTTCAGTTTACTGCCTCTGCGTCAACAACGGGACGAGCTAGTATCCTCACAAGCGGCAGAAAACAAAAGTCCAACAACAGCGTAAACTGGGCTCCAAGTCAAAGTTTTTCTTGCTCAAATATCTCCCAATTTAACACTTCCTGTTTACAATATCACATTCATACAAGTATCTCTGCCACATTGACTACAGGGTATGGAATGCTTTAAAGGTATGACTAACTAGCGAAAGTTAAAGGAAAGGCATAAGTGTATAGGAAGACGTAGGGATGTTGAATAAAGCCATTTTGAAACATATTTGACGTATACTGCCAGGAGAAGTCTGTCACAGTCCGAAATTGTCCACTGCAATGGAAGATGTACATTGCCTCAGGATTTTGATTATCAAAGAATTCATCTTCTTCCCCTCCCCCCCCCATTAAAAAAACCCAAACAGAATAAAGCATTTTTTTAAAAATCCCTTTATATTTCTTGGAACATTTCCCGATTTACTACTTGTTTGTGTCTCACATTACTTCTTCTCATTTGTTCCTATGCTATCAGTACTTATTGTTGTAAAATCTTAAAACAAAAATACTGCCAATATGCACCAATCTTAAATCAAAATAAACATTCAGGCCCGATGCTCCTTTCCATGACAAAATAAGTCTTTCAACAAAATCAATTTGATAAAAAACTATTACAATCATGTTCAGGCAATAGCACCTGTATAAATAAATACTTTAGAATTACACTATAACTGTCTTGACGAAGGCAAGACCATTTCTATCTTGATACTTTACATAATCCTTCTGCTCATCAAACGCACACCTACATAATCTTGTTTGACTAATGTAGTGACCATAAGTACTTTTCTCCTCGTAAAAACAACAAAAACGACTGTTACTTCCTATGAAAATGAAGTGTTTTACTGAACTTTTCCGATGTCTAATGAGCCCAAGATATCACATAATCAATAACAACTAGATTCTAAGGAATCCTTACAAATTTTGAAAGTGGACATTCAGGTTTTTATCGGCAGCAATTCAATATGCGCTGGACAGTAAATTATATCTCTGCGTGAACTTGAAAAAAATCAAATTCAAAATGAAAAATAGAATAAAACAAAATTGAATGAAATAAAGTCGAGCCATGTATGCATAATGGTTGGTGATATGAATTTACTCGCACGGTATTCTCGAATGTTTTGATGATGGTGATCAGTAAAACTCATGCAAACAAAATAGAAACCAAAGTTACAATAATACATTTCGAAGGCACAGGTTAACATAAGCGCAGGAATACTGTTTCTTATGCTTACAAAGTCTGCTTGCTCCGGGTTCTATGTTTGCTGAGTTATGTCTGCCTCCGACGTGTATTTTCTTGAAAAAGATCACCATTTGTTCGTTAAGCCTCCATGACGGTGTGAATGAAAATGAGATTGAATGTAATCCACTAGCGCCCAAATTCTATCGGAATATCGAAAATTGGTCAAGCAGGGAACGAAATGCATTACGAAGCACTCACAATACAGTGGGGAGGTGCACACAGGTTTGGCGGAAGTCACTTTGTACTCTGACCTTTTCACTGCAACCTACAGTACTTTATTAATAGCGATGGGTTTTCCCACATCAACTTTGAGTATTCTGTAATCGTGGATTATTTCGCGTCGTTATATTCTTCGCTGTGTCGCCTACTATGAACCGGCAAGAAAGTACGCAAAATCTGTCAAACTCTTGTATGGGAAGACTCTCACACGTGAAACAAAAAAAGAATGAATAACATATCTTAACCTTTTAATTACGGTGGTCATTGCTATGATGTGGAAAGTGTTCCAAGACTGAGAGTACGACAAAGAAAATGTTCTGAAATGGTAGGGTGTAAAATCTGTGTGAGCTGGTGCATTTTCTTTCGGGAAGGTGTATCTATCATTAGTGTTTATGCTGAATTTCAGCTGACTTTCCTTCTAATGACATCACAAAAGGGGAAAAAAAATGAGGGGTGTAGCTAAGACTGCAGGATGCAGAAAATGAATATCGAAAGATTAACAAACTTGATGCACATTATAAAAGAGAAGTTCTAAAGTTTGTGATGTGAAGACCTTCTCTTATCAGGAGAGGCCATAATGAACACAGGACCACTGACAACTGGATATTAGGCTCAGACAGCACCAGGCCGCAGCTGCTGACAGCCACGGGACCTTTTACTCCACACCTCGCGGGTGTGCTTTTTTAATATAGCGCCATCTACGGTGAGGTTCGCATGAGAAAATTACGTATAGGGCTCACACCCATAAATATTTCCCCATAGGGATGTGTGTTAAAAATCAAATTTCAAAAAATTCTGTAAAACAGCTGGGAGAAATGAGGTGTTCCAGCTTCACTAACCTGGATAAGTTAGATATACCCTTTCATCCATCAAATTCTCAGGGTGGATAATTCAGTTCAAATTCTGTCCAGGGGTCCGCAAAGCCAGACTACGAGTTCTTATCACTCAAAAAATCACCCATTTTCCGTACACGTACCCAATGAAATATAGTCCCCTCAAATTCCACCAGAAAAGCTTTCATCTTCCAACCAAAATGCAACTTGTAGAGGAATTCATACTCAATATCTACAGCTATTCAGTTTTTTTGCCAAACTACATCATTGATTTTTAATCAATTTTTTTCTTCATTTATTTTGGTATCTTTGGTACGAATTTGTGAAGGGGCCTGGGGTGGGGCATTCCCTTGTATTTACGGGTGTGAGCCCTATAGTGGAGGTCATATTTCTCATTTGACTTTTAAACATCATAAATGTGTTTTTGATGAGATTTGCACCTACATCATATGGGAAATTACACATTCAAGGGTCATAAAGCTTCTCAAAGGGACATTTTTGAAACTCATGCCCTTTGAGGTTTTTAAAAAAAAAATAAAAATGTAGTGTGGATCAGTTCTTCATAAGATGAATACCTAGAGGCAGGCAGTAATCTTTGATTATGGGGGTGTCATCATCACATTATTGCCTACAAAATACTTGAAAAGACTCTGTTTTGTCAAACAGACTAACTTTATGAAGTTTGACCTGTTTCAGTGGTAGCCAAACAAAGAAATACATTAAAATAACACAGTCTTTCAAAGTTGTGTGATACTGATGCCTGCTATGTACAAAGATCTATCTATACAACAACAACATAATAAGAAAACAAATTGTAGCCAAACAGAGTTGGGGGGGGGGGGGGGGTAGAGGAGAGAGGTGGGGGGGGGGGGGGGGGGGGTAGGAAGGGGAAGGGGGGAGGGAGGAAGAGATCTGACACAATAGATCAACATAAACCAGCAGAATTTGTATGGGATGAATACTTCCCATAGACTAGCTTGTGTGCATTGCATGCATCCTCTATAGGGCTCACACCCATAAATATTTCCCCATAGGGATGTGTGTTAAAAATCAAATTTCAAAAAATTCTGTAAAACAGCTGGGAGAAATGAGGTGTTCCAGCTTCACTAACCTGGATAAGTTAGATATACCCTTTCATCCATCAAATTCTCAGGGTGGATAATTCAGTTCAAATTCTGTCCAGGGGTCCGCAAAGCCAGACTACGAGTTCTTATCACTCAAAAAATCACCCATTTTCCGTACACGTACCCAATGAAATATAGTCCCCTCAAATTCCACCAGAAAAGCTTTCATCTTCCAACCAAAATGCAACTTGTAGAGGAATTCATACTCAATATCTACAGCTATTCAGTTTTTTGCCAAACTACATCATTGATTTTTAATCAATTTTTTTCTTCATTTATTTTGGTATCTTTGGTACGAATTTGTGAAGGGGCCTGGGGCATTCCCTTGTATTTACGGGTGTGAGCCCTATACTGTAAAAGTGGAAATTTTCGCGGTGTTGAAAATTTCTCGCATTGAAAGTACGCGAATATTTTTTTTTTTTTTTGCTCGCCATATGTTCCAGTAGTTGATGTCTTGATTCCGTGGCATTAAAAACACTCTAAACTCTTCTTACCACGGCGATCGCGAAAAATTGGTCGCGCGAAAATATCCACTTTTACAGTAGTCGACGGGGTGATCAAGATATTGCGATTATACGAACACACAAAAAAGAGTTCCCCGTAATCATAATTGGGTAATTATTAATGATGCAAAGATTGAGCAAAAAGAAAAAAAAGGGGGGAGGGGTAATGGTATTTTTGCTCTTATTGAATAACGGAACAAAAATAGCAGTGATTTCCTGAATCGTGCATGAGTTAGACCAAATTAAAGGCAAATAATGGTTACTTTTTAAAAGTAACTAGTTTTTTTTTTTTTTTTTTGGGGGGGGGGAGGTCTGTGAAGTATTAAGTTCCTTGTATATTGCATATAATAATCAAGTGCTGTTGTTGTTTCATCATCCATCCTTTGACCCCCTTCACATCTATTTTGACACTTTTCATGTTTTTTATGGCTGGTTGAGCATAATAGAGGAAAATGTTTATATGGTCGACCCTTATTGAATTTCAAAATCCATTCAGTTTAACTAAAGGATAGATTTCAAGCGGGGTGGCACAAGGGATGATAAAATAACAAAGCCACTGAAACATTCACCAGTAACAGAATGTTTCACATACCCCCACAAAAATATTTTTTTGACTCCTCAAAAGTGACCATCGTCGTGAATGGAAGGTCACTGGTACATGACTAAAAATATTACTCTCATTTTCACACAGAAGTTACTCGATAAGTGTAGAAATACCCCTGCAAAATGATTTTGCTTCAAACTTTTTTTTTTTAAATTTTAATTAGTGAATTGCTTTCCTGTTGTGTGTATATCGGTTATGCTAAACATTGTTGAATAAAACAATTAATCAAGTCAAACCAACCAAACTTTCAATACCTCATGAGATAAGACATTTTGAAACAAATAATGACACATGACACATGATATGATACCTCATGAGACAACGACATTTTGAAACAAAAAGACACATGATATATACTGCGTATATTATGCGATTTTGAAATTGAGCACACGAGCAATACTATCTGTTTAAGTCAGCCAATTTTCTTATATCAAATATAGTATTGTTAGCATTAAAAAATATCCCATCCTCTTTTTAGTTTCCATAATTATTTTCTTCATGTGTTACAAAGGAAGGCGCAAACCTTTGTTTTGATTTTTTTTTCCTGGGGAAGAGGGACAATCTTCTAAACTTTTTTTTTTTGGGGGGGGGGGGGGCTGGGGTTAGGGTGAGCAGGCCGATTTAATAATCTATCAATTTCTTTAGGTTAATTTGCAGAAGATACTATCCGAAGTTGTGGCTAGTCTAGGTGCTGCTCTCTTTTAGAGGATAAAGTTATCGTCATTCACAATACTGCAAAGGTCACGTTGTCATCATCCCCACCCTGTCAACCCTTGCTATCATCAATGTTTGTGGATAGTAGGCCTAATCACTCTGCAGAAGTTAAGGAAACAATGAAATCCATTGTCAGCCCGGTTATGCATTCCCATTCGAGTCTAATCGCACCTCAATTCTGGCTCGCTTTTGATCGTGATCGTATCCTTTCTCAACAGGCTGCATTGGTTCGCGGTTGTCATATTGGAATGTCTCAGAACGTAGCTGCACTCACCAGATCGGGGATCCCTATCATAATGATCGTGTTGGAGCGGTATCAATCGTGGACTCAATAAATCTGGACAATGCTATCGGATCGTATTTGAAGGGGAGACCAGATCGTGACAGATCATATTGCTTGACATAGGCAAATCATGACCATAATTATTGCATCCAAGCGAACCAACACGTATTGACTCGCTTCACCTCTTGTCCAAACGTGAAATTTCAGATGAGTTGAACAAAACTTCCGCGATCAGTTACAAATATCCAGTCGTGGCGTTCGTAACCGATCGCACGATAGTGGGACCGCCGCTTAACCCAGATGACAGTTTCGAATCCCGCTGCTTCCTATCTCCGACGTATCTTTTTTCTTTTCTTTTTAAAAAGATCAACAGTTGCAATCTTACAAATACATTTGTTACACAGGGTGATAATTGATAAATATCTGTCATGGCAAAGCCCAGCTTGGATGTAAAGTATCTCTCATCTCCTGCCGCTTTCTGTTTTTCCTCCGCATGTTCATATCTCGGTCGGATTGACTACCGAATATAGATCTGAATGCATGGGACATTTTACGTATAGTAAAAGGAAATCAAAGGGAAGTTACAAGTTTTGACGCAAATATATAGTTCCAGATCAGTTCCAGTTAATGTTAATCACGGCAGGTTGCTCTTCTGCGAATCCGTGAACAGCATAAAAAGAACTAGAATACATACAAACTGCATCTAAAAATAGAGTGAGTGACATAATTCAAGTTACGAATAAAAAGTACAACCAAAAAAAAAAAAGAAAAAGAAATGCAAGCTAACATGTGTACATTGAAGACGATCCAAAAACAACAAGAAAAAATTGCAGGTAAATGCTCAAAACTAACATAGCAATCCTGTAATATAGAGCTCGTTTGAAATCGGGCACTGAATCTTATCTTTCAAATCATGAACTAACCGAAACCATCTTTATGCGCCTCTGAAAGAGCTTTCTTTTTTTCCAGAATTTTGTTTTTGCCTTTCTCCGAAAGTAAGTCGTTCTGGGATCTTCAAACATAACATAATATAATAAATGTTTTAGGTCTCCTTTCTATTTCCAAAGTACCTAATGACAAACGATTATAGGCGGTTACAATCAAGTACCTTGGTTCAACAAAAAGGACTTATTTCAATGCTCTATTTTGGCTTTATTTCTAATAATTTGTAGCGTCTCATGTTGACACAAGCCATGTAAAATAGATGTCCAGTGTACGCCAAAATCAGATTGTCAGAGCCGGAAGCTTGGCAATTTTAAGTCAAGTTCTGGACAATTAACTCTAATTCTTCTGTTAAAAAACCCAAAACAACAACATATGCTACAGGGAGGGAAATGGATTATAGGTCTATTCGTTCTTTGAAAAGCACATCTCCAGTTCAGTTTTATCTGATTTTTTTTAACATCTCAACTTTCAATACAGTGCAATGCAATACAATGCAATCTGATTATTCATATAGCGCTCTTACATTGTCAATGACTGGTTTCACAGCACTTCACAACAAAACTCAGTCACAGATTAGCATTCAAATGAAATGTCTAAGATTTTTTCTGGAAGACATCAAAGGATGGGGAAATGCGGACGAACCGTGGTAGATCGTTCCACATTCGCGGTGCAGCGCCGTCACAAAAGGATTGTCCCCCGCTCTACTATTGGTTTTGGATACATGGAGTAAGCTGCTATCTGCACTTGAACGTATTCCAGGTCGAGCAGAATAGTATGGGATCGATGATTGGAGATTTAAGATAAGTAGGAGCTTTCCCTTGAAGACACTTGTACACAATTGTCATGATCTTGAAAGCAATGCGCTGTGCGATTGATGGCCACATGTACAACTGTAGCTGCTTTAGCAAGGGGGTGACATGATCACGCCAACGGCACATGAAGATGAGTTTTGCCGCACGATTCCGTACCCTCTGAAGGTGCTGGATCTGCTGAGAATTGATGCCATAACGCAGCGAGTCGGCGTAATCCAGTCTGATGCACAAATGACTCTGACGGCATCCTCACATGCTTTCCTGTCAATAAATGGTCTACTGTGATCTATGTTTGCACGTCCAGAAAACCTTGAAGAATGTCTTATGTTTATTTTTATAGGGTATTTAAACAAATATATATATAGTTATGAGATTACACAGGCACAATCTGAGATCAATGTCCCCTATCCATAATCCTAATCCTACATAATCCTATCCTAACCTATTCCTAATGTCCTACCACCTATACTACACCCTATTCCCAATTGATGAATCTGACGCTCCGACGTCATTTTGGCCATCGGGCCAACATTGGCCCAACAGTGAAAGCCTGACATTGGACTGACGTTGGTTCATTGTAAGACCGATATTATACCAAGGAGGTATGATAGAACCTCCTTGATTATACCAACCATGTTACCAATTTGAATGCTTTGTTGGCCCAATGTTGGTCAAACGTCAGGCGTGTTTGTTGGCACATTATAGAATGACGTTGGTTCCACGTCAATTTGGTCGTCGGGCCACCACTGGTCAAACAGTGAAAGTCTGACGTTGGACTGACGTAGGTATAATGTCAAATCAACATCATATCATCCATATTTCCACTTTGAGTGCTGCATTTGTCCAATATGTTAATCCAATTTGAAAGTGTGTCTGTTGGCACAACGTGCGAAATGTTACGTCGCTCCGACGTCATTTTGTCCATCTGACCAACATTGGCCAAACAGTCAAAGCCTGACGTTGGTCCAATGATGGTACAATGTCAGACCAACGTTATATCAACAATTTCTACTTTGAATGCTGCGTTGGCCCAATATTGGTAAAACGTCATGCGTGTATATGTTGGCACAACATTAGAATATGACGTTGGTTCAACGTCATTTTGGTCGTCGGACCACCTCTGGTACAACATTGAAAGTCTGACGTTGGACCGACGTTGGATCAATGTCAGACCGACATTATACCAACCATGTTACCACTTTGAATGCTGCGTTGGCCTAATTTTGGTAAAACGTCATTCGTGTATGTTGGCACAACGTCAGAATATGACGTTGGCTCAACGTCATTTCGGTCGTCGGGCCACCACTGGTCCAACAGTGAAAATCTGACGTTGGACTGACGTTGGCACAATGTCAAATACATCATATCAACCAAATTTCCACTTTGAATACTGCGTTTGTCCAATAGAAATCCATATTGAACGTTTGTATGTTGGCACAATGTTGGAAATATGACGTCGTTCCGACGTCATTTTGACAATCGGACCAACATTGGCCCAACAGTGAAAGCCTGACATTGGTCCAATGCTGGTGCTTTAGACCAACATTACATCAACTATATACTTTTCCAGTTTGAATGCTACGTTCGTCCAACGTTGGTCCAACGTCATGCGTGTACGTTTGCACAATGTCAGAAACGTGAGGTTGGCCCAACGTCATTTTGTCCGTCGGGCCAACATTTTTCAAACAGTGAAAGCCTAATGTTAGACCAACGTTGGTAAAATGTCAGACCATCACTGTATCAACCATTTTCCTCTTTGAATCCTGCGCTTGTCCAACATTAGTCCGACGTCATGCGCGTATGGTGGCACGTCAGAAACATACTGTTGGCCAGCGCTTTGGCAAAGAGTTGCGTTAGTGTTAGCAAATGTTGGGGAGATTATAGCATAATTTTGTAATTGACAACCGGGTATTTTTCCAAATGTTGATGAATTGTAGCATACAGTTGAGTTAGCTAGAAATGGCCTACTGAAGTGGGGTTGGTGTACTATTCTACTGGTACTACATATAAGTTCACTACAATATAGCTTGGTCTGAAATTGGGATAAACGTCATTTCCATGACTGTATTATCCATCATAAGAGAGTCTGTAAATTGAAAACTAGTGAAGATAGACAAAAGATATGAAATGAAAATATATTGATGCCAAGATTAAACTTTGTTTTAGATTCAAGAGTTTTATTCTTATTTCCACTAAAGGAAAAAGAAATGATTTAAAGCCGTACATGTTGTCAATTTGACTTTCATTCATTGAATGATGGTTCACCGAACAGAATATAAAAATGGCACGAATTATATTTAAAAAAAAGTACACTTCGTCATGGCCAAAAAAAAGAAGATAATTTATAATAACGGAAAAGAGAAACCTTAAACTGTTAAGCTATTTTAGTGTTTAGTGCTTCTATTATTGCAATATGTTCATGATATAAAGACATTTTTAATACTCTGTATTTGGATTTTTTTTTTTTTTTGCCAAGTCATAATCATGTGAAAAAGCAGTTGGGACAACGTTGGCCCAAGGTTGGAATAACGACATACAAAGATCATGAATATTCAAATCTGTCGAAAAATATTAAAAAACGTTAAATTTAAAAGTATTGATGCTGGGATTAAACTCTGAACTGTGTTAGAAATTGTCATGAAATTATTGCTGATTTTATGCACAATTTCCACTCGCGTTTGAAAAAGTATTTAGATGTTTTGATGGAATTTTGATGAAAATGTAATGAAAGTCCCATCCAGTTAGTAACCAAGTCTTGAAACATTATCATCACGCAGAGGTTTATAAAGAAAATCAAATGCTTTTCTTTCAGCTAGGTGTAGGAATAGGTCTAGATATAGGTCTAGGTATAGGATGTAGAAGCTTAGGAATAGGGTAGATTGTAGGAATTATAGGAATAGACTCTAATTCACGTGGCTTCTGCCCAGAAACAAGACTTCGATGGCCTAACGTCAGAAACATGACGTTGGCCTAAAAAGCTTTTTTTGGTCATCGGACCAACGTTGGCTCAACAGTAAAAGGATGACGTTGGAACAACGTTGGTACATCGTTGGCACAGCGGTGAAAAGTGAATGATAAACTGTTGGTCCAGCGTTGGGACAAGGTTGGAATAACACCATAACACGTTTGAAAAATTGTAGATATAATGTTGGGATTGTGTCATAGTATGGTGGAAAAGTGGTTAGTACAATGTTACGCTAACATTGGGATAACGTCATAACACGGTGGAAAAGAGGTTGGTACAACGTTGGTCTAGCGTTGGGATAACGTCATTGTGGGGTGGTTGATACAACGTTGGTCTAAAGTTGGGATAACACCATAATACCTTTGAAAAGTGGTGGGTATAACGTAGAGATAATATCAACATATGGTGGATCAACGGTGGGATATCGTCATTACAAGGTGGAATAGTGGTTGATGCAGCGTTGGTCCATTGTTGGGATAGCATCATTTGAGTCGAAAAGTGGTTGGTCTAATGTTGGGATAACGATATTACAAAGTCGAAAAGGGAAATGGTTTAACTGTGTGATAGTGTCTATACTACAGTGGAAAAGTGGTTGGTACAACGTTTAGCTTAACGTTATAACAGGGTGGAAAAGTGCTCGATATAACTTTAGTATTACGTCAAGATTTCACTGTTGTGCCAACATACACCCATGTAGTTGGGCCTACGTTGGGCCAGTACATCATGCAAAGTGGGAAAATGGTTGGTATAACGTTGGTCTGACATTGCACCAACGTCGGCCCAATATAAGGCTTTTACCGTTGGATCAACGTTGGCCCGATGGCCAAAATGACGTCGGAGCGACGTCAAGTTTCTGTCGTTGGCCCGACGTACATGTATGCCATTGGACCAACGTTGGGCCAACACAGCATTGCTATCTGGGTACCATGCTGGACGAGAGCAATTTCTGCGCTTCCTTTCAGCGGCATGGCATAGGTCATCCAGTGCTCTAGTAGTGGTAGAGTCGTAGAATTCAGCTTGGTCATTGGGCGAGCTATCAAAAGGAAACTGCGTGAAGGCTTCGCAATCCTTGGATGAAACTCATGCTTGTCCAGTATTCGAAAGTTACGTGAGACAGATACTTCTTGCTGCGACTTGGGTGTAGTTACATCCAGAACACCACTCACGAATTGGTGATAAGAGTACTTTTTTTTAATGGATTTGACATTTTTTTCACTAATGACTCGTCATTGGCTCTTGAAATGATTACATCAAGAGGGTGTCCACACTTGTGCGTTGGACCAAGTATATACATGCTGTTGGAGACCAGCTTCTTCGAGAGATGAGAGAAACTGAGTTGCATCAGGAGTTTACCGGAACGTGTGATCAGTCTTTGACCAGCTCATCAAAATCTGCAAGGAATTCAGTGGTCTTCAGCCTGTTACGTATGGACGGTGAAGGTATGTAGATCAAACATAGCTCACCATTTTTACAAGGTCAGTAACACAGACTATTTCGTAAGTGTTGTGCTTAGGATCAATGTTGATATTAGAGAGGTTGAGACTAGTTCTATAAATAAATGCGACTCCACCCCCATGGGTGTCATCTCTGCATAACTTTCACTGTTCATTGTTTGTGTCTCACAGTTGTCCACTATTGCCTGAATACAAAGTGTGACACGAACTGACAAAAACACAGCAGGTTTGGAGAAATATGGGCAGTCTGACGTGGTACACCTTCGTTTGATAACATTACTCGAACGAAAAATCAGTATGACATGAACCAACTCAGTATTAGGTTCAGGTATTCTGTTATACAGAAGGAAAACGTGATTGTCTTGCAAGAAATAAGACAATTATTACTACTGTGACACCTTTACAGTGTGCTCATCTGAGTGAAATCTACTCATCTTTTGTGTTTGGAATTCAGAATTATGATCAAATCGATTTAACAGATAGATAAACTGTCAATGACATACTATTTTACACTGAGTTCCCCCCCCCCCCTTAATTTACTGAACGTTTTATTCTGCCTGGTGTTCCAGGCAGTAGACTGTGGATTTATCTTGTTAAACATTTCAAATAAAAACAAAAGATAGAAGTAAACACCAAATGTGAATGCATCTAGACAGAATTGGCATGGAAAAACCAGTGTCACACCACAATTTTACTCTTCAAATTTTCTTCCGACCACAGCAATTTATAAAGTCATGATATACTCAATACAGTTTGCAGTGAGGCACATTGAATGCGACACAAAATGCGGATACACGTTGAATGCGACTCAGTTCGACAATCCCTACTTCGGCTAATTCTCCTCATTTGATCCCACTGAACCAATAACGTTGATCGAAGTGCACGTTACGTTGTATAAAATATGTAGAGTTCATTATCCTGACAGAATGCTAGCTCGCCACTCTCAAACTCTTGTAGGCCGTAGTCGTAGTAGCATGATTCACGCATTTTGAAATCACTGATGATGTTCTGGATGTGCTCGAGTTCACTCGTGTATTGATCGATACTGATAAGACTCTCCTTCTCATTCACCCAGGCTACAATGACCGAATCATCTCGACAAACAGTCGGGAATGCAAGAATGTCCTTCGTCTGCAAGACACTCTGCTCTCTCCCTTTACTATCAATACACACGACGGTTTCTCTGTCTGTCAGTAGGCCTATCGTGTTTTTCGTGGAGTGGAAAGAGAATAATCGCGAAGGTGAATAATATCCATCACACATGATTTCTCTGATTGCCTTACCACCCTGTGAGGTAAATACCTCGATGATTTTCAACTGGCTAATGCCTACGTATATATTATCCCTTACATCTGTGGAAAGACTAAAAAAATATTCATCTAGATCGTGACTTGACTTAAATTCAACATCGAGGTTCTCCCACTGTTGAGAGTACATTAAAATCTTGTCGTCTTCGTCTACGACACTTCGACCATCAGAAAGGAATGCAATTGCATAAATACGATGATCCTGTAGCACCATGTCCTGTAACTCACCATCATGGGAGTAGAGAAGAATTCCACGAGTCCATGCCACAGCAATCTTATTGTCTGGTGCACACGTGATACAGTTCATGGTATATCGGCCGATTGGTAGCTCTACGCGTGTTCTGACATCCCACGTATGGCCTTTTAGCTCTCCAAGACAAGGTTTAATGACAGTCAGGTGTTTACGGAGAGAAATCTTCTGACCTCGTTCTTTCACATATCTCGGTAATTTGCCCTTAGGATAATTTCGTTCCAAAATGTTCTTCAGGTTCTCGCACATCGTGTTGTGTGCAATTAATGCATCTTTCTCCAACGGTACCTATATACCGTTAGCTACCAGCTCTTCCGCAGCGTTCATGTGACTGAGAGTTCGATGACTCCTTTCCGCCATGACGCGCAATTCCTTCTCAAACATTTCAGCCAACTGCCGCACTTTACACCTGAGCGCCTCTCTTCTGGCTGACGAGAGTTGCATATTTTCCTCGTAAGTCTTCTCTATGTCATCGTTGAGCTTTTTCATCATATCTGATATTTCCTCGCGTTGTGTCTCGATAAAGTCAGTGTGTTCTTCAATAATTATTTTTTTTTCGCGTTTGCTCTCTTTTGTAATTCCTTGATATTTTCCAATAATTCTCTCTCATGCTTTGATGCCTTTACCATCTCATGTCCTCCTTTCGAGTGCTCCAGCCTACCGCATTTGAAGCAGACGTACTCCCTACATCCTGGGCAGAAACAGTCTTTAGCCTCGTTAGGGTGTTCCTTGCACTTTCGTCGCCTCTTATGCGGAACCTTCCCAGAGATCACTTCACTCATGGCTACCACTTTGTGATTGGAGAACAGATTCCAACTGGAATGGTCTTTCTCACATGGTTTACAAAGACTTTGTCCACAGTCATGACAATAGGACACAGCTGGCGGCTTTTCGTCCATCTCACAAACTGTGCATGTAAGACTCACGATTTTCACTTTTACGTTTGCGTTTGTTTTTAACTTACCAACGTCTCCCTTGGGTACAGTAGTTTCTTTCCTGCACACAGGGCATAATATGGTATGTTTGTTAGTTTGAGTTTGAAAGACACGTTCCAAGCAGGCGTTGCAGAAGGTGTGAGAACGTGCCAG
Source organism: Diadema setosum (assembly GCF_964275005.1). NCBI lineage: Eukaryota > Metazoa > Echinodermata > Echinoidea > Diadematoida > Diadematidae > Diadema > Diadema setosum. Next base: position 27,150,929 of record NC_092694.1, read on the forward strand.
TAACCTGGGTTGGTTGAAAAGTGTTAGACAGATGGCACACTCCAGATTCTGGCTGCTGATTTGATGACTCGTTGCCATGATGTTCAGTTCTATATGAGAAACAAAAACAGATTTCAGCGATGATAAACGTTGTTGGTTAACCCGTTCCATACGGGAACCTGGTGGCCTGTGTATTAAGTCTATGGAGATTTCAGAATTTAGTATGGAACGGGTTAAATATTACCAACAAAAAAGATGATAACATGTTATAAAAAAAAAAACCAATAATGAGTTCAATGCTTAGATTCTAAGTGACTCTTTACGTGCAGGAATTTGCTGCTGAACGTTTTATATATTGGGCCCACTAGGCCTACGCAAACGAACACGGTGTATCTGTGTGCTTACAAAGTCTGCTTTACTTCCAGATCCAATGTTGTCGAGTCGTGTCTGTCTTCAGCGTTAACTTCTGTGGAGGAGATCACAATTTGCTGTCCATTGAACCTTCACGAGTTGCGAACGGAAACCAAATCAAATGAAATATGGACTATTGATATGTCTAATATTAGAAACCTAAAGAAGTTCAGACAATTTGTCAGGCAGGCAGGGGAGAAGATACGTTTGTTACGCAACACTCACAATGCAATATATATATATATATATATATATATATATATATATATATATATATATTTTTTTTTTGTATTTAAAACGATTGGATTTACCCAGAGTATGGTGACGTCGAACTATATAGTCTCGAATACAATGAGCCCTGGCGCACAGTCTCGCCCCATTGACCCCCATGGTAAGAACATTCTCTATGAATGGCGTCGCAATGCCCCGAAATTGAAACGAGATGGAAAATGAATGCAATGCACTATGCAGAGCAGCAGCGAAATTATGAGCGATTGCGCAACAAAGTATAGATATCAATTATGGTAGGAGTATGTTTTCCTGAATTCCCAGTGTCGGTCCACTTATACTGTAATACTGTCATCTAAAGGAACCGTTTGTGGCGGCATTCACGCATCAAGGATCATTTCAGACGACAAACAACAGCCTAAAGGACAAGTCCACCTTCATATAGGGCATACATGTTGATTGACTGAATGCAGCAATATTGGTAGAAAACATCAGTGAAAATTTGGGGAAAATCGGACAATACATTCAAGTTATGAATTTTTGAAGTTTCTGCGCAGTCACTGGTGGATAAGAAGACTACTACGGTGTATGATGTCACAAAAAAATATAAAGAGAATTTCACAAAATTTCATATATACATTTTTTTTAAGTGCACATTTCCTCGACTTGTCACCGACGTATGTTAAGGGTAATTCTATTCCCCCTGCCTTCTGAAATAGGTAAGTCAAGTGTTCTTTCATCATGCGAGATAGTTGAAAATAATATGTGGATTTCCTTTATAATTTCTTTATATGGTTGTACACGTATGACATTACAAGCTAGTATAGGTTTTCCCGGCCAATTTCGCACTTTTGTCAGTCCATTTGATAAAAGGTTCATTCAATTTAGCGAAAATCCTCGTCACTGCACATTCTGTCATTCAAAATTGCAAGTTGTTCGTTCAATTTAGCATTTCGATCAATTAAATTCGCACATGTGTCTTTCGAATTCGTAAAACGGGCATTCAAATTGGCACGTGCTCTTCAGTCAGTCATTCAAATTCGCCAGCACTGGCGGAAAATGGTATTTCAGTTATTCAATTTCGCGTATGGGCAGTCAAATTCCAAACATGTTCATTCAAATTGACGTAATGTTGTTTCTATTTTGAAAAGGTGAGAACCGTGATTTATACGTATTTAAATTTGAATTTTTTGTTTTATCCACACACTGTTAAGTATATAGTAAAGGTATCTTTGATCCTAAATAACTCAAGTTTGTTGTTCTGTAACACCCCTCTTCTTTCATACATGATATCAGAACTATACATGCACCAGTACCATGGATTCAGTTAACTTTCTTATGTCCAGTCATGGCAGCACAAGTTAGATTCAGGCGTATCTCTCAAGAAGACAGGGAATCGTAGAAGCATTTGAGGGTAATAACCTTGACAAATTGATGGCTAGGAGCTGATCCAAGAACATTATTCCTAATGATGATTAACGCAATATAGTACCCACCAAATGAAAATAATGAAACATGCAGATGAAAGGAATAACGATGTAAATTGAAACCTCCTTCTCCCTATTAATGTCAAAACAAATGTAAGATTAATGTATCTGTGAATTAAATAATGCTATCGAACATTATGAACACTTACACATATTTTGAAAGTACCGTTGCAAAGATGATATCAGAATAAAGAATGAATACGAAAATATGAAATATTGTGATTCTTGCAAACAATAACTATGGTGAATGAAAATGAATAAAGGAATAAGAGCAGCATAAACGTGTCTGCTAAATTGACTGCAGTAAATGCGAAATTGGATGCCCAAGAATGAATTCGAATGAACGAGCGCAGCGTATACGTGATCACGTGACTCTATCATGCTAAATTGAATGAACGATTTGCGAAATGGTGCTTGTATTACAAATTTGAACCGAAAAAGTGCTAATTCGAATGATGTTAAAGGTAATTTGAATGCTCCAAAATGAATTTGAATGAAAAGATTATAAAATTGAAATACTGAACATGCCATCAAGGCTAAATTGTGCTAAATTGAATGCAGCAATTAGGAATTGGACTGACAAAAGTGCGAAATTGGCCGGGATAACCTATATTAGCCTTCTCATACAGCAGTGACTGAGTGGAAACATGTCGCTGTGATCTCGCTATTTCTATCACTATAGGCTTGATATACGATTATGAATGCGTATTTACCTACGGACAAAATCACAAACTTTTCCAAATTATGTAAATACTTTCTAGAATGTATCATAACTTTATAAAATAGTGTGAAACAAATACCACACACGCACACACGCCCTCTAACATAGACACATTATACACATGCCAAGGAGTTGAAAAAGTAAAAGAAATACATAAGAAAATAAAAAAACAATAATATGAAAAAGAAAAAATCACAACCTATCATTTTCTCTTATAAGGAAGTCATGAGAGACATTTGCGTGCCCCCCAAAAAGAATGCTATTCTTAGACCTTTATTCATTGAGAAATTGCCAAAACTATGATATGTTGCAAAAGATATGTAAATCAATTAATATGAAATAAAGGAAAGAGACTGTCGTATAAATTCAGCCATAAAGTTTTGAAGATTATTTCATCCTTCCCTCATACGAAATCTTGATCTTGGTCGGGGGGGGGGGGGGGGGATCCCCTCCCCTTCGGGAATAACACCACCAAAAATATCCCAGGAGCATTATGATTAAACAATAAAGAAGAAGAAGAAGAAGAAGAAGAAGAAGAAGAAAAACCGTATATTTGTATAGACAGAAGACGGATACATCATGGGTAAAATGTGCTTCAAGTACATAAAGCTAGGCAAGTGGCAGGAGCTCTCAGGTTATTCATTTATCCCCATAGTTGTTGCGGTGCAACAGTAATCTTTATAAGGGTAATTATAATAATATGTTTTGCTTATGATTATGCGAAATATTGTTAGAAATTGAAATGAACGATAATGTAATGACATGAAATCGAATCAACATCAATAATGATAATCATCATCATCATCATCATCATATTGATAAGGGTAATTTCAATTTCAATTCCAATTTTATTTTCGCATTTTTGATTGAAAATATAAAGCATAACAAATTGATGATATATTCTATTCAGCTTGGATATACAAGAAAAAAAACACAAATGTAAAACAAAGCGGTCGATGTGTCAGTTTCTGTCAAAGTAAAATAATGCTATAGAGAAATACGATGGAACGTACTAAAAAGCAAAGCTTGTTGAGTGTAGGTCCCAACAAAAGCTCGAATGTGAAGAACAGGATGAGGAGCAAGGGTACAACAACAGACAAAATTATGTCTAAAAATAGACCATTAATGCTCGGGCTCACAGAAAATTCGTAATTATAATGATGATAAAAATACCCTTATAAGTCATCGTGTTTAGCATGCATTACATATCAGTGATTATTTTCTTCCCCTGGGAGAAGGGGAAGGGGACTTTATAGTCTATGAGATGTAAACGCTGGTAAACTCTCGTGAATCACAATGTATGTATCAAGAAATGCAAAATGACACTCAGACGATTACAAAGATTAATTGATTGGTTGTTTGGTTGATTTGGATTTATTTCCACAATGCGTTCACAAAGAAAAAAGAATAGAAATACTATGACAACGATTATCTCTTTAGACCAAAAATAAAATACTATTTTTGGCTTTTCACAGATAATCTAAATGTACAATACTCTAATAAGGTGTACTTTTTGCACAAAAAGGTGAAAGGAAATAGTCGTAAGAACAAAAGTGCGTGTGTGTGTGTGTGGGGGGGGGGGGTAGGACTATAAAAGCACAGCCTGTATTACTTAGTTCACTGAAAATTTAGCACATAATAAAGTATGTAACAAAATTGTTAAAAAATAAACAGACAACAAATAAAGCTGAAATTCCACTTATGAGAAAGAAATAGGGAAAGAGAATAAGAAATAAAGGAACTAACATATTATTCAATTCAATTCAATTCAATTCAAACTTTATTTCATTTTTCGAAAAGAACATAAACATTTCACTTTCTTTGGTAACAGAGAATAAGGTTACATATAATCAAAACAAAGTAAATTGAGAAAACATAATTGTGGAACCTTGGGGTAACAGATATGTTGCAATGAAAATTGAAGTGATATAGACGATATAACATTACACAAAATATCGAAAAATGAAGGGACCCACTAAAAAGGCAATGCTTGTAGAATGTGGGCTCCTCAAGTACAGAATGTCAATAGAAAATGAACTGATGCAAAAAGGGGAAAAAAGATTGGGAATAAAGTCAGATAAAAAAAAAGTCTGGAAGCCCAATAAGAAGACAGAATAACAGACAGACACACATACACAGGCGAAGGAACATTAAACAAGACGTGGACAACAAAACTTACAAGACAGAACGAGACAAGACTGACATAATAGGAAGACAATACAACGGACAGAAAGGCAAAACAGATCCAGCGATCCTCGACAGAACTATATCGAAAAGATAATGGGATGCGTGGAAAGGATACGGAAATATGGAAAAATAAAGAGAAATAGATGCGGAAGTAATGCAAGTAGAATCGAATCTAATCTGTAAGTGTCTCAGGACAACAGGGACGAGAAAATACGTGACAGTATGTCGTTGGTAATCAAAATTCTTCGAAAAGAAATTAAAATGAGCCAACAGGCTGATTCAATTCTGTAGGAACATAAAATTGCAATAAAAAAGACTTTAATCTCCTTTTAAATGAAAATGTAGAGGGTGCATTAGTATGTCATTATTCAGAAAATTCCAATATTTCAAGTTGGGCCAGTATAGATAAGTGCGTTCTTAGAAAGAATTGTTCGTAAAAAGAGGTAAACGAAATTCGTTGGAACGTCGAGTGGGATAGTCATGGAATGATTGATTTCTTTGAAACATAGAATCGTAAATGGAGGGGAGTGAGTTGTTGCTGTATGTATACATAAATTGCCCAAAATTAAATAAATACAAATCTTTAATTTCTAGCAGCCTATTAGCGGCAAATAACATACTTAAGTGGGAGGGTATGAAAGGATAACTGATGACACGGAGAGCTTTCTTGTGTAGAAGGAACACTCTATCCAGTAGGTTCTGGTGAGTGTTACCCCAAACTTTAACACCATAATTAAGATAAGGCAATATCAATGACGAATATAACATAAGTAATGATTTTTGTGGGATGTACAATTTCATTTTATTTATAACACCTACATTACGTGAGATTGTGTTGGATAATAATAATCAATATGTAACTCCCAGGAAAGTTTGTCGTCAACAATAATTCCAAGGAATTTAAAATGTGAAACTCGTTCTAAATGAAAATCATTCAAAACTATAGCTGTACTCAAAGTGTCAACTGTATTACTAAAAATCATATATTTCGTTTTTGGGCATTCAACGATAATTTATTGGCTCTTACCCAATTATTCATTTTTTGTGATTCAGTATTGATTTTTTTTTGTCTGAATATGAATAATAAAACTATGTCTGCACACTCGATAGGTCAGACCCATCAACAAAAATTGAGCGAATTGATTTTTCAAGTCATTGCACCATTAAGCTATTTGGATTTGTGATGTAAGTAATCCTATATCACGCTATGATACAAAAGATTATTGTGATGTTTTCAAAATACACACATACTTACATAATATCAAGGAAACAAGCGATATCGCCTTCATAAGATTTAAATTGCACGGAGTGGCTTCACAAGCAGGAAGAAAGAGGCAGTTGACAAAGAGTACCACGCCAGTCGTAAACTTATAAATGCAGAAAAGGCGTGATCGAAAGACACAAATCCGAAACATGCAAATTAAGACATCTAACATGACGATCAAAACGTGCATTTTATTTCTAGCACGATTCACTGTACCGTTCATTGTTTTCCCACCTGGGAATGTAGGGCCTATGTACAGTGACAGGGCACCATGATACATGTACTCTAAAGTTTAACTCAATTCTCTATTGAAATATGTATACATTGCATACAGCCATCAAACAATTCTGCTACATTATTGGCGTCACTACCTCAAAATACTGTGGTCAAATAATGGAAAAAATATTACGCACAGGTTACCGAAGAGTCTAACTAAACGAGATTCTGAATCAAAGGTTTTGTCTAGCTCAAATATCTCTTAATTTAAGCCTTCCTGTATATCCCATGACAACGCGTATCTCTGCCAAACTGACTACAGAGAGATTCTAACGCGTAGAACACACCAATAAGTAACATGACGAATTTTAAGAGACTTTAGGGGAGGTACGAGTATCAATGAAGACGTACGCATAATAATCTTTAAGTCCTAGGCGTTTGAGACAGAGACGTATAAACACGTTCTAAAGAATGAGACTGTTTATTGTTAGCTTCTCCATTGCCATCAAAGCTGTGTATTTTTTTTCTGAAAACCAGGTTTGTATCTTAAAAAAAAAGAACTTTCCCCTCCCCTTCGAAAATAGATCAATCAAATATAGCGGGGGGGGGGGGAAATGTGTTTAAACAGACTATCCATTAAACACATTTAGTGAAGACCCAAAGTAATTAAAATAATCAATAAGGCTGTCTTCTGCTAGATATGTTTTTTTTTGTTGAAATCCAGGTACTTGTACCTTTTGGACGTGGATCTACAGGTTCCTTCCTGCATGTTGGCAACGTCTTACATCCCAACATGCAGTGAATGACAGCGCTGCTTTAGCTTTGAAAAAATGTCAGAGTATGATTTGAAAAAGTCTGTCCATGCATAGAAATTTTCATAATAAAAATTTGCACATCACATTTTCTCCCGCAGTATTTCAAGGTTTAAATTTCCACCTTTCCTCACTGCCTTCAGTGCACAGATGCACAGTAAAGTTTTATACCGTGCATATACAAGACGACGATTTCCACACTTTCTTTGATGTTCTGATGAGCATTATCAAGAAAAATATAAATCAAAGTTTATATACATTTCTTCAGAGTAATCTAATACTATGTGCTGCCTTTTCCATCTCCACCTTCACCCGATATTTATATCTTTATCTTTTAAATTTATGTATGTACTTATTTATCTATTTATCTTTTTGATCTTTCAGTGTGGCAGAGATAAGCGCGCTTCTACTTAGGATAGTCGTCTTCTAAGTTTCCCTCGGAGTGCGACAGAGTGGTTAGCAAGCTTTCTGGGCTGAACATCTTGCGGCAAGAACTCAATAGCAACGTGTAATTACAAAAAAAAAAAAAAAGAACAGTCATGAAGAATAATCTATTCAGTCCGTCTGCATCATTCCTATTACAACTTTCTTGCATTTCGATGTATTAACATAATATCGTCGGTTGAGAATGATAAGGGCGTTAAGTTGCCACTAAACCCATAGTGTTCAGGACCACTTAACGCCCTTCTCATTTTCAACAGATATTATGTATTTCATGTATCCTCCTATCTCACTGTCTCCAGATATGAATACGACTATAAAATCATTGACGTCTTTCCCTTTTATTCAACTTTTGACAACTTGAGGAATTACCACCCACCACTAACATCTCTTATAATACAACATTATTGACCAGTGGCATTGATTTATCCTCTCAGTTACATAGTCACAGATTAGTGAAGCTAGGCTGTCGTTGCCTTTCTGAGTGGTGTTTATCTTCCAAATACTTGCGATGTTACTATTTTACAGAAATGAATATAAAATGGCGGATAAAGTACCTGTCCGGTGATTAGGAGGTCGCTGGTTCGAATCCAGCTCGAGCATATATGCCCGGGGTATCTATTGTTGTATCATTGAATAGCATGTTCGCTGTTTGTCACCGTGATGGCAGATATCTCTAGCATCCCCTTCCCTTCTAAATTTGACTGTGTAAAATAACATTCAATGCAAAAGTCCACCAAGCGATAATCATTATTGTCGCATGTAAGAATTGCAAGTTGTGAGTAAAATAACTCACAGATTAAAGGTACGATGTTAATTCCCCCTACGACCTGTATCATGCAGCACTTAACAAAATCATTTGACAACACACATTCCTGTCATTCTGATCAAACCCATACAACTTTACAATAAAAGTGTGCTTCATAATTTTAGATGAATGTCATCGCTTTTTCAAAGAGTAAATTGTAAAGTGATTTTACCGAATGCTTTCCTCATTTGTTACTTTGTTATTTTGTAGGATCATTCAGGAAGGTGTATTCACATACATTCCATCGATTGAAAGCATTAGTATCAATAAAACAAAGAAATGACACTCTTTGACATATACAATTGACCTTAGAAATCTCGGAATATTCATACACAACAGGCATCGCAAAAAGGGAGCCCATATACGATTACGCACACTACTGCTTAATACTTGCATGCAAGTCTGTGCAATTATCCCAAAACAATTCACATGTATCGTATTTCCCTAGAGGGGATATCAGGATATCAAATAGTTAAAAAAAAAAGAGCAGCAATGCAGCCATTCGTTTAATGTAGGTCTTTGTCGAATCCGAAATTAAAGAAATTGTATAGTTTTGGTGGAGATCTAAGTTGAGGTTTCTACCATTTTTTGGTGAGATAATGAGAAATCTTTTACAAAATATGAAAGAACATGTAATTCCAAGAGGAATTCAATGTTTATTTGATGAAAATTGGTTTTGAAATGGCTAAGATATCCAAAACAGAGCGATCCTTATAAAGGGTGGGATCCACCTTTTGATATACGATCAATTTGTTTTACTCTGTTTTTGGATGTCTCAGCCATTCCAATTTCATCAAACAAACCTTGATTTCCACTAGGAATGGTATGCTCTGTACTATTTCATAAGTGGTTTCTTGGTGTCACACAAACAGTTAAAAGCTCAATTCTCATCGTAACCAATACTAAACCATCCATTTAAAATCAATTACTAGTAGTTATTAATGATTAAACAATACAATCACTAAAGACACTAATCTCCTCTTAAAATTATGCATGACACGATTTTTCATGCTTCCTTTTCGTTGGCCAACAAAGAAAAACTGGTTTGAGAGCTGTTGTTTCGATCGCGTTCATGTGGAAAATTACCTGCGCGATTTTCGATTATCGATTTTGGTTTGATTTGTATCACTCGTTATACGGCATGAAATATGTAGAGTCTCTCTGAAGTGCAGAGAGCTATCTCTCCACTCTCAAACTCTTGTAGGTAGTACCAATTTCTTTTCGGTTGACATATTTTGAAATCGCTGATGAGATTCTTGACGTGCTCAAAGTCACTCGTGTATTGATCAATACTGACAAGGCCGTCGTCATCCTTTACCGAAGCTACGATGACCAAATCATCTCGACAAACAGCTGGGAAGGCAAAGGCGGTATTCTTCTCCAAGACATTCGCCTTCTTTCCCTCACCGTCAAGCCTGATAACATGCCTCTTATCTTTAAGTATCAGGTTTTCTGTGGATTGAAAAGAGAACAATTGCCAAGGTGTATATCCATCACACATTATTTTTCTGACTGCCGCACCACCCTGTGGGGAGAATACCTCAATAGTCCCGTGGTCCACGTAACCTACGTAGATATTATCACATCCATCAACCGTCAGACAACCAATCCATCCTTCAGCGTTACTCATCGTCTTGAATTCAACATCGAGCTTCTCCCACTGTGGGGTGTACAGTGACACTTTGTTGTCTGCATCATACGCAACACTTCGACAATCGGACAAAAATCGAATGTCAAGGATATTAGAATCGTTCAGCACCGTCTGCTGTAACTCGCCATCAGGGGAGTAGAGTTGGATTCCGCCTCCCCACAGTCCCACCGCCATCTCACCGCTTGGTACGCGAGTGACGCATTTTATGCAACAATCGCGAGGGAGTTCTACATCTGCTTTGAGATTCAAAGTATCCCTATATCCTTCTACCTCACCAAGACTGAGTTCGTGTGCTCCTTCATATTTTCGAAATGTGATTTTTCGGGCTCGTTCCACGACACCTCTCGGTGCCTGTTCGTCAGGGTTGTTTCGTCCCAGGATACGCTCAAGCCTCTTGCACAGAGTGCCATGGGCAATCAAGGCGTCTTTCTCTAGCGATACTTTCGTACCATTGGCTACCAGTTTTTCCGCAGCGCTCATCTGGCTGATTGCTCGGCGACTCTCTTCTATCATGTCAAGCAGCTCTTTCTGAAGTTTTTCGGACAGTTCTTTCAATTTACATTTCAGCGCCTCTCTTCTTTCTGACAAGAAATTGATGTATTCGTTGTATGTATTGTCGATATCTTCGTTGACCTTTGTCATTACAGACGCTATTTCCTTCCGTTGTGTTTCTATGAACTCAATGTGCTTTTTCCCGGCTACTTTCTTTGACTCTGCTCTTTTCTCTATGTCCTTGATATTTTCCATCAATGTTTCCTCATGTTTGGAGGCTTCTACCACCGTATGTCCCTCTTGTGAGTGCTCCAACATTCCGCATCTGAAACAGACGAATTCCCGACATGCGCGACAGAAACATTCGTCGTCCTCGTTGGGGTGTTTTTTACACTTTCGTCGCCTCTTATATTGAACTTTCCCAGAAACCACCTCACTCACGGCCACAACTGAGTGCTTGGAAAACCTTTTCCAGCTGGAATGGTCTTTCTCGCAGGATTTGCACATATTTTCCCCGCAGTCCTGACAATAGGACACGGCTGGCGGGTTTACCTCCGCGTCACAAACTGAACATGTTGGAATTTTAGTTTTCACTTCTTCCACCACAGAACTCGGCGTGACTATTGTCTGTAACTTATCCACATCTCCATTGGTTACAGAAGTTCCTTTCGTGCACACAGGACATGACACAGCACTTTGGTTGGTCTGGGTTTGAAGGATGCATTTCAGGCAGTCTTTGCAGAAGGTGTGAGAGCATGTCAGTGATTTTAGTTGGTTGGAATTTGTTAGACAGATAGAACACTCCGGTTTCTGGCTGCTGAATTGATGATTCATTGACATGGTGTGTATCTGCATATCAGGCACAGAAACATAGAACAGGATTAATATGACAACACATGTAGTAGGCTTTACACGCATACATTTGTCATGCACACAGTCACGCTAACACATACAAGCAAACTAACTCTTTTTTCAGTGAATACATTAAAGTAAGGCTAAGTTCAACATAAGCGTATGAATGATTTTTTCCTTCTGCTTACAAAGTCTGCTTCACTTCCGGGTTGACTGTTGCTGATTTACGTCTGACTCCGACGTTCATATCGCTGAAGGAGATCACAATTTGTTCGTGAAGCCTCCACAATGCTGCGAACGGAAATGAGATTAAATGTAAAAAAATTCTATTAACAAACGGGGTACCAAAAACTAGTCAAGCAAGACACGAAGTGCATTACGAACCACTCACTACTGTCACACAGCTAGCTAGCGGAGGAAGGACCACTGTGACCTTTTAACAGTGACCTGTCGTACATTTATAGTAGTGGGTTTTCCCCGCCTGTTGAGAACGCACATTCTATAAACGTTGGCTAATTCGTGATGTGGGATTTTCGTACTTTTCGAGCCCTACCTTAACTAACACGAAAGAAAAAAGAAAGTTATCCATTTCTTTACAAGAATTAAAAACAAACGAAATTCACTGAAATTAGTCCAGATCAAGATTTTTTTTTTTTTTTTTTTTTCGTTGAAAGTTTCCACACTTTCCACATGCAACTCGAATACCGTTAAGACATTAACCACGGAACTTGAACTCAACTTGACGTCACATCGCGCAATCCGCACTGGCCCGTCTTTATACCGCCCTCTATAGTAAGGTTCGCTAGAAGCAAACATGACAAAGGATGGAGAAGGTTTCAAACACATACGATCTCTCCACGCTCTATACACAGAGATCAGTGTTTTCACAACAGCACATGGTGTGTTATTCAAGTGTAAATGCCCCATGTGCAAATGCAAAGCAGAAGTAGAACTTGGTCAAGATTAAGTTGGTTTGTATGAGTTTGAATGACTGTTCTATTTAAACAAACTTTGCAGGAGGTGTGAGAACAAGCAACTGATTTGAATTGATTGTACAGTGCAAGACAGATATTTGTGCAAAAAAAAAAAAAAAACACACACACAGGAAAATATGAAAAAATACCAAAAACTATTATTATGTTAGTATGTCTAAAGCAAGCGAGAGAGGTGCAATGCTCTCTTATTATGTTGAGTGATCCTGTGCATTATTTTTGTTGAAGACATGCAAAGACAAGGCACAATATTCAATACGCACATAATGAATACCGGTGTTTGTTTTCTTTTTCGTTAGTAAATTAATCAAGAAGGAAGATTCACTATGAATATTATAGTCAGGCGATTGACACAGCTATTGAAGGGATATCACCTCCCTCCTTGACCTTTCCATTGTGACCTAGACTGGCACTAGTATATTTTTAGCAACGGTATTTTTTTCCAAGTGCAAACAGTGAGATAACACTCCAGTAGCCCTTGAAAGTTTCGACTCTTTCAAGCTGCCACTCGAGTACAATGTAAAGAGATTTTGCTCCTCTCCACAACTGGGAAATCTCTGCTTTAAGTTTAACGTCTCATTGCCAACTTATTCTTATATCGCCCTCTACGTCAGGTTTCCCTGGCGCCCTCACGTTGTTGCGGGGTAATTCTGAATAACAGATGAGTTTGCGGAGGCTGATGGGGTATTGATCATAGAGCTGAATTTGGCCTTATAGTAAAAGCCCTACAAATAACATACTGTAGAACCTTGGAAGAAAAAAAAAATGGCACTACAAACAGGTGAGAAAAAGCTGAATGCCGATATAGATACAAAGGCCGTACCGTACTCATCGTATTAAACTTGGCATCTATGGCAACGTGATCAACGCGCAGATAAGAAAAAGTTTGTATATAAAATTTGTTGGTTTGCTTGGGAATACTTTGTTTTTTTCTGCATTTATTTGCTTTGTATTTTTCATTTGGTTTGTTTAATGTGTGCTTTTTTAAGGGGGTTAAGAAGGGTCCTGTGGCCCGTTTCACTGCTCGTGATTCGGGGGGGGGGGGGGGGGGAGTGTTCGAACCCTAAAGAGAATCCGGAGTTTGGTTTGTCTGTTTTTTATTGCTATTATTTTCTATTAAGACAAAGAAAATGTGTGTTTGTAAGTGTGTGGGAGAGGGAGGGGATTGGTGATCCCAGTACCCAGCATCCCTCTGCATTTCGCGGCCAGTGATGATGATAATGATTATCATTATCTTTATCATTTTAATACAGTCACCAGTCACTTCTGGCATAACCTCTGTCAAATTCAAGTGACAGACAATGAGTCATATGGAAAAAAAAAATAGGCCGTCACATCACTCCTACAATATGAATAAATACGTGAAAAGCGCTTATAGGTTCTTTCTGCGTATATGTAGAATATCTCGAAAGCCTATCACAGATTCTCGCCTTTCATAGGCTGCGGTTAATACCTTGGGGATAAACTGCGGGCTTCCAGACGTGCACAAGCTCGAATCACACCCCTTTGCCTATAATACGGTCGCACTGTATCCCCATTAACAAATCTTTCAGAAGAGACTTAAATTTGTCCTTCTCGAGCGTAGGATATATATATATATATATATATATATATATATATATATATATATATATATATATATATATATATTATTTATTCATTAATTTATTTACCCGTTTATCTATTCATTTCGTTCGTTCTTTCTTTCTTTCTTTCTTTCCTTTTTGTTTATTTCTTTATTTATTTGCTATAATGGCGCGTCGAAAAGAATCATGTCCGGTTCTGGGAATAAAATCTTATTTCTCCGCTAATAATTTTGTTAGAAAATCAATCTTACATACTTATGTGATGTCATGACCTAGTCTTCTGATTCAGCAGTCTCATAACCAAAACTTCAAACATTCATAACGTTTGATCAGATTGTCTGATTTTCCTCAAACTTTTACTGATGCACTCCGCTAATATATCACTGCCTTCACTCAGTCAACATGTATTTCTATGTTTCATTTTCTTTAAATAGTATTGGTAATATTATTCTGTTACAATCTATATCTCTCTTCCCTAATTATCTTCTTTTCATTTCCCGTTACGTCTAAGAACTTCATTATCATATAACATCTTTTTATTATACCAAATCTTTCCTTTTATGGAATTTCGCTGCATATCATTTTAGCGTTGATATTGAGTGTCCATACATGAATAGAATACACTGATAATATCTAATATCAATTGGTGCATTCTATTCATATACATCTTGAAAAGTGCACTCAATTTCCCGTATATTGAGGGGGGGGGGGGAGGGAAGGGGTCAACACACGGCCAATACCACTACAACTTTAACAAATTCAGTTGATCTTTTTTTTTGTATGCCCATGACTAGCACTCATCTTTGTTTTGTTTATTTGTTTTCTTGATTGTTGTGAAAGGGGGATTTCGAGGTATGTAGTCGATGTTTGATTTAGCTGTGAAATACAGAAAGCCTGCTTACAGACGGGTGGTCTGTTTCCTTTTAAGTGTTTCAGTTCCACGAGTAACGTTAATGTATTTCAATATAATATGCTTCAGCTATGAGACGCCATTCACCCGGAACAGTGATGCTCGCCATACAGTGCCATAGGGCCACTCTTGGTGGCGGGCGGTACAATTAAAACACGTCCCGTCGAGCGAACCCGGGCTCCAAAGCGGGTCTAAGGGGTTTGTCACCTCGGGGGTCTGTTGCCCCCGAGTTTGAGTCGGGTATCGGTTTGCCACGGACAAATTAGGCTTGGTTGATATGAAAGTAGTTAGTTTCCCATAAGTTGCACATTCTAACATGTCATATATATACAGCCTATACGTACATAATTATGATGTATTAGCAAACAAGGATTCTCATCATTATCTTACCAAGGTCCATTAATGGTACATGTACTACTAACACCTACCGGTGATATTTGTGTTGTTCATTTCAACAATACAATGCATATGGTGAATCGGACAAAGCTGTAACAAAGGTGTATGCCAATATTTGGGCTATTACGTTCAGTTTTGCTGTACTTAGGCAGTAAAGCTCTCTCAGGTCAATGTTTATTTATTTCCCCCCTGTATTATTACACCAATAGTATGATATTTACTTTTCATGACTCAAACGATTGTCAAAAAGTATACTGTAGCAACTAAGGTCACAGAAAAATAGAAGTTAGAACAAAATCGGGGAGGGGACGTAAATTAAGAGCATTACTTGTATTATGTATGCACAGAGCAGGATTCGAACATAGTAATACTTTTATGCTTCTGCGACCGTCTACCACATCGACTCAATCATTTCCCTGACACATGGGCGGCCACCGAGGCATTCCCTGTCATAATTTCATCAAATAATACCTTCATTTCGTCGCCCAAACTACTTACAGACCTCTTCAAGTGGACGAAGCGCATGCTTACTGCCGTGACTGTTGATTGGCCATCGTCATAATCCGCGTTGCCCAATCAAATTATCCCGAAATGTCTCAATAAGTTTCTTTATACAATATTTGGATCTCACGGGACTGCAACAATAAAATAGACATCTATAAGTTTGTCATGCATTAACTATGCATCTTTTTTATTTCCTTATTTGAGTTTGACAAGTATATACAATTTGTCGGCAGGACATGATACACCATGTAAGGAACATAAAATTCTGATGGCACCTCGAAACTCTCGGAAATCAGAGTGTTAAGCCTTTTTGTGGTATGATTATACTCATACAAGGCTATAGGGTATATTTCTGCGATTATATCTCTACTACCTTGTTTTTTCTCTCGTCACTTTTTTCCCACTGTCTCAACATACATCTGATGAGATCGCTGTCTCTGCTGATTGTTTTTGTCTGTTCTGCGCTGTTCTTTTTCTGTTGTTAGTTTTGTCTCATTTTGTCTCGTCTTATTGTCAACTCTCCGTTGTACTGTTACTCATATTTCAGTCCCGTTTCATGTTTATTTGTGTGTATATCTGCCTGTTTTTGTTGACCTTTCTTCCTAGTGAGCTTCCAGACTTTTTCTTTGCTCTCAACTGATGCTTTTCTTCTGGGGGGCCCTCATCCTACAAGCTTTGTCTTTTTAGTGGGTCCCTCCATTTTTCGAATTTTACATATTGTTTACCCCTTACTTCTAATCACTTGAGATTTATGATCATGTATAATTATCGTGAGGTGCTACAATCATTGTACATTCTTTTCATCCCACAAAGTTTTACGCACCTTATTTTCTGTTACCCATAAAAAGTGATGTCTATAATGTTCTTGTCGAAAAATGAAGTAAAAAATTGAATTGAATTGAATTGAATTGAATTGGATTGAATTGAATTAGCACAGAACGAAAAGTAGTGTTGCACACACCATCCAAAATTCCTGGTACAGAAAGTGTTAACCACAAGTCGCGGCTCGCTTTAACCCTCATGCTGCCGCGGAACATCAATCTTGCAAACCGTAGTCGCTCCCCGTCCAGGGACCTGCTGTCACTCGCAGTGATCTATCGGTCTGCTGCGTGTGCTACCGCCCATACCTAGCACCTCGCTTAGCGGTCACGTCGCGCCTTGAAAGCCGCGCTCACCAGGGGAGCTGCATATAGCATCGGGGAGTGAGTATCAGAAACTAAGCAACCAATGGTGGGGGAATTTCGGGTGACACAGGATAAAAACGTGGTAGGAAGGAATCCAAACGCAGATTACCGAGTTACGACAAGCTACTGCCGAGTTGTGAAGTTTGGTGTCGTATCAGACGAGACAGACTAGCGAAATTTCATCGGTCGACCAACTTTCTCATCGATGTGTACAGCGCCCAGTGTTGAATGATCCCCCCCCCCCCCCAGCATCATTTGAGAGTATTCGGGAAGGGAACGTGCTATATTCCGTTCTGGGGTTTGAGATGCTCTTTCCTAAAAGTTCGTATGTCATGGTGTCAAACGTGTCTCTAATCATCTTCTCAGCAATTCACTTGCACGGCATTTGGCGAGAACTTCAATAGACTTTGAGAACTTGACTATCGTATGCACTTGTGAAGAGGACTGGTGTGTAGGGCGGTGACGTAAGCGTCAAAGACGACGTAACTCTTGACACGCACGGGTTGTCATCCTCCCATACACTTATGGACTAGCAGAATAGATCTGTCATCTTTCTGGCCTAAGCAAGTCGTCACTGGATACCAGGCCATCTACCCACTTGCGAGGACTCGAAATGCAGCAACTGAGCACGTCTTTACTTTCCTATTGACCAGGAATTTACTTCGCTCAACCTGTTTCAGCCACTCAGCCAGTTCGTTTGATATGGACCTATAGATGACATATTTTGGAAAATAGTATTTCCTAAAAAAAGAAGTAAACAAAATAAAAACAAAACTTTCGCCGTACATACCAGCTACTCCTTTACCTGTACAGCGTGCATCGTGCAATGTCCTGACTTAGATATATCTAAAGTTCTCCTTATCGGTCAAAATCAATAGTAATTTGATACAAATTTGGAAATACGGTGCTAGACAACTAAACACTTTCAAGAACAGACGTTTAATCAGATTGTCTACTTAAAAAGGCATTTGTTGGTAATACGTCAAAACGCCACTAATCAAATTGGATTCCCGCCATTCTGATGTAGGTGAATATCTCACTTTTAGCTTGGTTTGTGTTTTTGCCAGTCGACCAAAGAGTATGGAAAATAACAACTACCTCGATGGTCTTAGCTTGGACTCTCCTCTGAGCGTCGACAAGATTGGGGATCTGTCCCCACTATTGGAGGAGCTATCGCCACACAGTAAATCAGTGGTAAGCAAGCCATCCAGACGAGGGCGAAAGCGAAACGCCGAAAAGATGTCACAAGCTAAAGTGGAGAATAGCTCGAGCTCTTCGGGCGAGGACAGTGCCGGACTGGCTGGTTTGAGTCCACCGGCTAAGCCCAAGCGGGGCCGCGGGCGACCAGCGGGAAGCACGAACCGCTCAAACAAGACTGCTGCAGCAGCAGCCCCTATACCATCATCCAACGGGAACCACAATATGAGCAGCGGCAACGCCGGCGTATTAGACCCGAACGATCCCGGCAACGCGGCCCGCGAACGATCTCGCGTGAAAACGCTCCGAGACGCATTCCTCGAGCTCCAGCGATCGCTGCCATCCGTGCCTCCGGACACCAAACTCTCCAAGCTCGACGTCCTTGTCCTAGCCACGACGTACATCTCGCACCTAATGCGGACTCTCGACGGCGATCAGCCCGCCTCAGGTTCTGGCGGAGACGAGGTTGGAGGATGCGCTGTGTCCGCCACCGTAGACAAACATCATCGGCTAAAAGCAAATGGCTACTTACACCCTGTCAAGGTAATCGTTTGTCTTTTTTTTTTTCCATAACGATGATGATGATGATGGTGATGATGATGGTAATGAACAGCATGTATAGCGCCACTTATCTGCAGAACATCCATATCATGTAATAATTCAAAAAGGAATTTACTCGTCATGACAACTATGACAACAAAAGAAATCCGGTATGTAATATGTCATATAAAGAATTGTTCGGGGATATTTTCAAAACTCTAGGTATAAGATTATTAAACAAGCCATTGACAATTCCTGTAAATGCTAAAAACATCGTGAACTGTTCGTAGCTGTAGGCCTACTTATTTGTTCAAAATGCATCGCTTGCATTTAATTGCCTTACACATTTTTTCTTTCCCTACATGGTGTATGACTGTTTCAAACAAGTCACTTTCACTGTAGACATTGGATCCCAAGTTTTCCCTCCCGTCGTGCCCGTAGTGAACATTCAAATCTATTTTCTTCATTTAATCGACTGCACAGTATCATGGTTGTAATTGTTGATTCGCTTCATCTGTATTTGTATGGTGTGAAAAACCCACTCTAAGAAAGTGAGAAGGCATGTTTTGAGAGAAATGAAAAGAGAAAGTGTTCGCCCGAAGACCAAGATGAGGATGAAGTATGACAACTTATCGGAATCTCAGATGCATTGCTTTTGAAGTCTAGACTTCATATTTTGTTGTTGGATGTTGCTGCTTCTGTTTAATTTTACTTTGCCATATCTACGTGCTGAATATTGAAAAGCGGTGAAAATACCAGGAGATGTGTTTTGCTTGTTTGTTTGTTTTCGGAGAAAGGTTCTCATGGCAACGGCAAGACACTATCATCTTGTCTTATTCATTTGACGGTTGCATATAGAAGCGGCTTTGATGCTGCGTTCCTGGTTTCGTGCGTTTAAGATGGCAATCCCACGACAGTGGAAAGTTTACTCTGCTATAAAGTCGAAGGAGTGATGGAAAACGTCTTATCATGTTGCTTACAAGATGCAAACCGTATCTTCATTTTCCACAATTCGTAAAAATCAAATAGTGATGGCCATTTTGAGATGGTGCTTGATACACACGAGATTGAAATCAAGCTCCAAATCATGAATTGAGTTTGAGATTCAGGAAGTGATATTTCTGTTTCGTTCAACAAGTGAGTAAATCGCCATCTTCACAACGATGTATGTTTTGTGTGGAACTATATGTTTTGAAAAACTATGCAAGTGCTTAAAGTTTGAACTATAGTGGACATCACCTTGAAATTCCTTTTTTTCTTTTTCTTTTTTTTTTGCTAGTTTTTTTTTTTTTTTTCGCAGCTAATGAGTCGCGCGCGCCTAGAACGTGACATTGGTAGATTTTACGGCCAGCGCGAGCGGACGGGTCGTTACACAGCCTGTGGTCAAAACTTGCCTGCAGCAGCGTAAAACCTGTTCTCTTTAAAACTTGAAGAATTTTTCAAAATGTCTCTCGTACTTTTATTTTTATTTCTCGAAGGAATCGACGTTTAGATTGTGAAAGGCACGTGCCTTTTCAATGTTGATTCTTTACGTCACTTGTAGCGATTTACTGAACTCCCTTAAGCACCTAGAGATCAATTTTTCGTAATTGCATTTGAAAGGCCGTTATATGTATGCATATATGCACACAGCCCGAGGAAAATGATAATTATCACACATTGACTTCACTGGTACCAATTACTGGGGTCACTGCCTGCTCATATATGGCATAGAATTTCGTGATTTAGAGGTTATTTCAGGTCATAATTGGGTTAAGGAAATCTCATCCGTCAATCAATCCCAAGACACATACGAGCGTGGAGAAAAAGTTAGTATTTTCTGAAAATTGTCTAATACCTCCGGCATGATTATCAAGTGAATGGTATCAAGACAGATAAAGAAGGTAAAACGCATGTAAGAGTGTAAATACATACAAAATGTAACGCGAAACATCGCTATCAGTCACTTCTGTCTATAAAATAAACAGATAATAGTTTTTCAAATTCATGAAATTCTTCCGTCGAAATGTTTTCATTGCAACTGATTGACAAATTGCCCTACATCGACGTAAATAAGCACTGAATTGATCAGTGTATTAGTAGTAGCCATGCTAAAAAAATCGAGAAAAAATTCGAATCCTGCTCGAGTATGTACGCCCATGATTTTTTTTTTTTTATCATGGCTACTACTAAAACACTGATCAATTCAGTGCTTATTTACGTCGATGTAGGGCAATTTGTCAATCAGTTGCAATGAAAACATCTCGACGGAAAAATTTCATGAATTTGAATAATAAAGCAGTACCCGCTGCATGCTATAAGGATTAGAACAAACACTTGAAGAGTTTGTTTGCAAAAACCGATAAGTCCATTTTTGAAGATTTTGAAGTACGATCTCTGTCACAAAGTACAAAATAATACCTTTTAAATGATATATTGGTCACTACATATAAAGGTATATTTTTTAAGTTATGGTCAAAAGAAGCAAAAAAATTCTTATTATTTTCTTTATTTTTCTTGACCTTTAATCGCAAATATCTCCATTTGGCAAATATGGACTTATCGGTTTTTGCAAACAAACTCTTCACTTGCTGTCGGGCAAAAACTCGGTGGTCTAGTGGAGATGACGCCTGTCTGTGATCAGGAGGTCGTAGGTTCGAATCCTGCTCGAGTATGTACGCCCATGATTTTTTATCATGGCTACTGCCAAAACACTGATCAATTTAAGTGCTTATTTACGTCGATGTAGGGAAATTTGTCAATCAGTTGCAATGGAAACATCTCGACGGAAGAATTTCATGAATTTGAATAATAAAGCAGTACCCGCTGCATGCTATAAGGATTAGAACCAACACTTGCTGTCGGGCGAAAGCTCGGTTGTCTAGTGGAGATGACGCCTGTCCGGTGATCAGGAGGTCGTAGGTTCGAATCCTGCTCGAGTATGTACGCCCATGATTTTTTTTTTTATCATTGCTACTACTAAAACACTGATCAATTCAGTGCTTATTTACGTCGATGTAGGGCAGTTTGTCAATCAGTTGCGATAATAGTTTTGTTTCATTTGCTTCACTTGACAAAATATCAACTTATACAATCTGTTACCATTAAAAAAACCCCGCAAAACACATAAAAATCGAGCCATCAACAATTTTCCTAAATTGTTAATTCGTACAGTTTAGTTGTATGTGATTTTTCTTTCATGATTACGCATATCGTTTGTGAGATCTAGAAGCACTGTAAAGAATATGGGTCGAAATCAGTGTTGATCATCTTGTGTACATGTGTGTATACATGAATACTAATTTCTTGATACAGAATGCAAATCTACAATATGCCTTTCTATAATGGAACGCTAAATCACGATAATATCGGTTCAAGTTTTAGAGTGCATTGTTCTAGACAATATTTTATTCAATCGTTCTTAAACACGAATAATTGTATATAAAAACGCTTTAAGATTGATTGTCTGCATTTCCTTTGAGTATGCAAGATCTTTCGTTGATCGAAAGCATTTTAAAGGAAATCATTATCATTCCTGCGTAGCCATGGCAACCTGTTTTTGCTCTACAATTTTGTACTCGCCCGTTAACTCAAAATGGAATTGAAAACTTCAAAGGCGACCCTAAAACTTTGAAATGAGTGAAGGTGACCAGTACTGGTGACACACGCTTTTTGTCGATATGACAAATTTATGTCGTTATCTAAATGTCTTTCCTCTTTTTAGAATACAACATCAAGAGTCACCTATGACAATGATTATGATCGAAGTGGCGGACAAGGATGATTAAGAAAGAAGAGAATTCGAGCTAGCTTACATGGCCCTGAAAAGACCCCTCACACATACGTAATGTCACTCATTTGCTTTTATTTGCTCCTGCGTTTGTAAATTGATATCACTAATTTAGTATTTTCTCGAGAGAAGCAATTTCCTGGCGGCCGTGGCAAAACTGAACCAATTTTAGCATACTCATCCAAAAGGAGCTGATCATAAAACACAAATTCCATATATGTAACAGCGTATACCTAAGCCTGTTTTGTTTTGTTTTGTGTGTGTGTGTGTGTGTGTGTGTGTATGTGTGTGTGTGTGTGTGTGTGTATGTGTTTGTAAATAATATGAATAAGTATACCCTGTGCTCTTTAGACAAGTAGCCTCGAAATCATGAAGCCAGGACAGGAATCCCGATATTCTAAGCAATACCTGACTTCCCACAGTTCAGGATTCGCAGCTTTCTCATAAAGTATGCTCGTCAGGTTATGCGTAACAATTCGCTGATATATTGTTTGTATGATATTATCACGAAGAAGCACTCTTCTTCCAAAGTTATCTTTCTCGTCCCTTCACCAAGTTTGATTCTGAACAAAGTGGTAAGCACAAATGACAATCTTTCGTTATGCATTGAACAGGCAGCAGGGAACAAAGCAAAAAACAAAACAACAAAATAACACAATTCAAACTGTTCCTCTTTTAAAGGATTTTTCACAAAACTATATATATTTATACCATTTACATATTTGTTTCGCCTGGGTGTCAACGATGTTACAGGAAAATTATATTAAGAAAGTAAGGCCATCGTTACAGAACATGAGAAATGCTGTCGCTTGGGGTCTCTACAAGACGACAATGTTATATTAACTAATGAAATTAATGAGTAAAATCTAACTTCCAATGTTTTTTACGAGATCCTTTTTTACATTTCAATTAGTCCTAAAAACACATGTATTATGTTATACATTTCATAAATTTCCATTTTGATTGTCATGCATATGAGATTTGTTTCGCTTCATATAATGAAATCTAATCATTGCAGCTTAACATTTCATAAGGTTGAAAAGGTAACAACGCATTTTTTTTTTCACTGTCATCAATTTTATGATACCAAAGTGAAAACGAGGCAAACTACGTTACGATAAAAAGATTTGCCTTTTTTTTTAAGAGAGAACGAAATGAAATGATCGGGCTTTGTTTAAGTAGCCGCTAGAATAAAAAAATATGAAAATGTGTTTTACCTGAGGGAATAACGGGTCCGTGGCGCCACTCAATTAATATCTTGCTGCCCTCATGCTGAGTACTCTGCTACAGAAGAGAACGGTATCAAACGACATATTTTCCGCCGTCAGCCCGTGGTGGATGAATTAATGGCAGGAATAGACTCTCCAGCGATTTTCCAGCTTACGTCTGGCACTTTTGTTCAATCTCTTTTTCTTTCTCTCTATCTCTTTATGTTTTGTTTCTTTGGTTATTACACATTCTCTCGTTTTATTGGAAAAAAAGAACGTATTACTCCTCTATAGTTTATCTTTCCTGTCTTCTCAAATCTGTTTATTTCTGTTTTTGCTGATTTTCTCATACAGTCATCGTCCTTAATGTCACCACTTCTCATCATTTTTCCCCATACTAACACATCTTCACGATCACTCTTTCTTCTTTCCTTGTTTCTCCACTCCACCTTTTTTTTTTCCGAATTCTGAGCAGTTCAATGATTTGGAAGTTTATTATTGAAATTACTGTGGATAATGATGCATTCAGAGACCATTTTTTTTTTTTCGTTAGAAGAACCTTATATTAACTATCATTTATTCTTCGCACAGTCGAATGTATGCCAATGATATTACTTCTGATTTATTCTGTCGTATGTTTTGTTGGAAAAAAAGAATGAAAATAAATGATTTGATTTGAATTGAATTGATAACGTGACTTATGTCAACTTTCCAATCTATCTATCCTGTTAAGAAGTCACCTTGTCAAATTCTGTGTGTGTGTTTTTTGTTTGTTTGTAATGATTTGTTATACATTCAAATATTTGTCAGTGTCATTGTGACGCAGCTTTCCGAAAGGTCGCGCCACGCTCTACCTGGAAACTATATCATAGTATATCAAGTGGTGATTAGGTATTAGTAGTGAAATTATGTGATTTTATTGTTATTGAAATACTTGTATACACGACTAGTGAGTGATTTTTCTACATTTTCCCTCATTTACACAACCATAACATGAAGACGTAATGAATACATTTTTTCATTACTGAAGATCGGGTTTCGCCTCCATTTTTTCTCCTCTTCAAACCTTCGCGCTCGTTTTACCATCGGCGCGGTATACACGTCGACTCAAGCTTGCTGTTCGCGTCTGGCCGGCGGGAGCTCCCGCTGCTATAGCCAGCCGCGACCGCTCCTGCGACTCGCTCCATCACCTCTGGATATGCTCCTCGGCTGCTTGCGTCCACTTAGTTATTGCTACGTGATTTATTCCTTTTGTCGTAACATACCCGTAACAACCGCGCTACTGACCTAGATACAGAGTATGAGTCATCATCTATTCGTGATTCCCTCCTTGTTTCGATTTTTGTGTGTGTGTGTCTTCTACGTGCTTGCCCTTCAACTTGTTGAAACGGTATCAATCTCGGTGAAACTTAAACACTGTTCACTGAAAAAAAGCCCTAAGCATCATTAATAACAGACGATGATTTACACTCATACTTTATACCAGTAACCTTTCATCCGACGGTGCCATCTGGCCCAGTAAAACATTGACTCGCACTAATGGTCTCATGTGAGCCGAAGTCCCATCAACTCATTCAGTCCTTGATGTTTTTTTTTTCTTTTTGGCTACAGAAATTATCATCTCTCATTGTGAAATTGACACCGCTGAATTTTACTGCATATCTTTTATATGACATTCGAGAGATATTAAATTGAATCTTCGCCAAAATAGATAAAAAAAAACTCACAACAGAAATTAACAATTTAAGAAGGTAGCCGACATCAAAATGTTAAATGTGTTAAAAACTGTCAGAAGGCTTCTAGAAATATATAGATGTATAGATGTATAGTAAAAAAGCATATTTTGATCTTCTTGTGAATCACTGTACGATGAACAGTGAAAGTCATGATAAAAAGACGGCTACAAACCATATAAATAAGCTGTCTTGGATTAGACTGATTAATGTACGAGGGTCCCATTTAGTTGTAGTCGTCCATATCTATTTCCAGCTCATCGTTAATTTTCTCGCAAGTAGTATATCTATTTGCGCCAACCAATATGCTAAAAATATGATATTAACGCATCATCACTGAAATTGTCTCTATATTTATTTGAATTCCATGATGGTTGTAATTACTGTGGAGCTTTGTTTAAGGTCCCGTACCCCTGATGTGAAAATGTCTGAATTTTCTTCTGTCGATATACATTTGATATATATACATTTCCACAAACAAAACATACGCTATTGAATCTGCGATTGTTAGTCATTGAATAAAATTTATTATTTTCGGATGCTCGGTAATAAAATCATTGCTTAATTAATAAACTACATTTCTTAATGTGTGCTGTGATCATGCACTACTTGCATTTTGACTGCTCCATATCACCTGCAAAAACATTAAAAGTCCTCTGAAAATGTCGAATTTGATTACCAATTTTGAAATGAATATCCCTATTGTCGATGGCATGAATCCCTGGACCTTTATCATATAAATGCACCATCCCCTCTTATGAAACCAAGCTTACATTCTCATCTTTTCTATTAGATCGAATAATTATCACCGTTATCTACATATATGGTCAGCTTTTTGTCAGTCTTGTTGTCAGTGTATAGCGACTGTCAAGAAATATAAATAATGGAGAAAAAGAACCTTTAAAAACTGCGTGATTAGTGGCTACTCGATTATATATCATGACGTCATGGTACATTCTTGGGAGAGTAAACTAGTGGATCTTATGACAGCTTCACAAGATAAGCATGTATGTTATCAATGAGATGACAATCTGCAATGTATATCTAATTCCCGTCCAATTCTTCCAACCACGCAGGAAGTAGATCATCGTTTACACGGGTCCCTGTGTCTGTATCTGCGTCATTGCTGGACCGTTCGCCAACAGGGTCTGTTCATAAAACCTTTCGTAAAATGCAAAATGGTAATGATAATGAAATACTTTTTTTGTAGCATGTAACTGTTTAATTTCGAATATCAAGTCTTATAACGATGTTACACTTGTCATGACAGTTTAGAAAGAAGCTGAGTTTGTTCGTAGGCAAAGCGTTTAACACTTTTCTAACGAAAACTCTGCTAGCTTCCTTTGGATTTATTGGAATGTATCTATTATAATCATTGTATTTTCTTCTCACGAATATATGGTGAAACTTTACTGTTGCGACTCAACATCTCTACAGTTGTATAAAGGTAAAGTCCAATAAATTGATATCTTCCGCGTCGTTTGAAACAATCAGGCCGTAAACTGACTGAAATTTAATTCTGCAAATTTTAGCGGTCGTTGACAAAGAATGTTAAGTGACAGACTTTCAAAGATTCTGCACAAATATGTATTATGTAATGTAAATCTGATAATTAATCATGAACAACCAGAGTATCATGATGTGTTCACAAAACGGTTTTAAAACCTGATGTCCTGATGTAATCTAATTCGATACTATATGATTAACGTAGAATGCATTACAAACGAATCTTGAATATTTGAGTATATGATATGTTCATATTTTTTTTTTCGGGGGGGGGGGGTTTCAGTGTTGCTCTTTATCGCTTCTTTTTAATTGTTATTCACAATTATATTTATCGCATTCAAAGTTATGGCACAAATGTTATAAATGAAACATAAAGGTTCTTGCATCAATGTTGTCTTGGATTGTTTTCTTTAGGCAGACACTTGTGAAAAATGCAGTTTCCTTTCACACTTTTGCATATTTACATCCATATATCTGTCTATCCCATGTAAAATATGGGAAAGTAAAGCATAGAAAACTTTCTTTTTCTTTTTTTGCAGACATAATCTCGATTTCTTTGATTCTTTATTTGAAATAAAGATGGAATAAGATTTTACTGAAAATGGTGTTAAACTTTTGATCTCAATACAGATGAGCTTCTACTCGAATAAGATTTTACCGCTTTTGAAATGAAATGAGGTCCGATATTGAATTCAGCCCAATATTTCCGACCTAGAGATCTAAACCCAAGTGAATAATGGCTCCAATACAGAGTAATAATAGCAAGCTATGAGAAATTATGTTGTACTTTTTGTCAGATAGAGAGCAAACGATATGTCAGATTCTTGGCTAAATGATTAACAAAAAATAGATTGAAAATTATACATGATAACAATAATGGATATCGGACTAGCATTTTCTATAAAATCAGTGAGCGTTAATACAATTGTTTCGTTAGAGATGTCCCAGAAAAAGAGGACAATAAATATAATATGTATAATAATATTCAATACATTTACCTTGAATGTCACAAAAGACGGCATAAATGTTGTAATAACGATGGTCCTAATGGCGAGAAAAAAAAGGGACATCAGGAATATGATACCATATACCTTGAATGACAAGCAGACGCTAACAAAAGCTTCGCTCAAAGTGTGTGGTTCGCTCCTCGGCGATTCATCATCACATATTTGGAAGGTGGATATCAGAGCGAAGTGGGGAGGGAACCATCGATGGATTATTATTGCATCTCAAGGAACGAAGAAAAGATGTTTACCTCTTGGCAAATAGGGCGAGTTGCCTGCTCCCTTTTCTCTTTTTTTCCCCTTACGGCAACAAAGTCAAAAATTCAAGGCCACGACAAATAGGCAGACATGCCATGAAATTGATGAAGTAGAACCGCCGTGGATGGTTCAGGGATGATGTGACCCGACACCAGTAACAAGGGATGATACCATTTCAAGGTACTGATGGATAAAGATCGTTTTAGAACACGTTCAAAAAGTAATATCTATACATAAAACAACAGCAAATTCACACGCGCCTGTATACACACACGTATGTATTCGTATATGATAAGTATAGATGAACACAAGATACTCCTAATGTAACCAGTATTACCGTAGGGCATAATTGGTTAAGATAGTGTGTATGTAATTTTATATACATTGAACCTCTGGATTGGTAAATCAGTTTTCAGTTCATTTACCTAATCAGGTCCATGATCATTCCTCAGTCTGAAGTAGCTGGTGCCTGCTCCTCCATCACAGTGAGCTGCATCGTAACCAGGTGTACAAATAATTATTACAGTTCATTATTCCGGAGGTTCGTTATTCCGCATGTTGGCTAATCCGAATACTAAATACACGAAATAGGTACGTAAATCCTATTGTGTATGTCAGTATTAACCTTTTCATTTTCAAATTACCGAACCTTATTTCATGTTCGGATTTACAAATCTTCGGAATAATGAACCTTATGTTATTTTCGGAATTACGAATCTTCGGAATAACGAACCTTCGAAATAACTCCACAAATGTTTAATATCAACGAACGTCATAGGTATATATGCGGAGCTTTTGTGTTTCGGAATGCGAACCTTATTTCATTTTGGGATTAACGAAACTCCGGAATAACGAACACCACCCCAAACTGGTTACCAACTGGGTCGAAAGCTTCTTCGTTTTACTCGTTAAGACCCGAAGAAGATTTGGTGTTGGAATAGAATTTCCATCCCTGATTGTATTAAGAGCAGTAAAAGCTGTATCTTGTGCCTTATCTGTGGTCATTACCCACTGTTGTTTATTCCTAGTAAAGAATTATCGCTATTTATCGATATTGATACTGGGCTCTTGATTGTCGACACATTTTAAAAGATAACGTTAAGGCTCCTATTTCAAAAAGGCTCTTTTTATTTGTATTTTCTTGATTTTGCGCTGCAATAACAGGCAGTCATAGAAATCATAGGTCATACTTTTCTCGATCGATGTCATGTTCAGGATAGTTAACAACGAGAGCATGATATGGATAAATCATAGTAGTCTTGTGATAAATTGACAAAACACATGTGTCATATACAGTGTAAGTGGATAATCATATTAATAACTTGTAAAACTTTGTTTGATAAAATGAATGCAATTTCAAACAACGGGGAGTGCGAGATTCCTTGGTATCATACACGAGGTTGCTTGAAGCGATCCTAGCAGTATAGTACTTTGCGGACATGACGGACTATGAATGACATGACGGACTACAAATGATTATCCATAACGTTCTTTTTTGTAGTATATAATTTTCTGCTCCTTTTTTCTCCTTCAGTTATTGTATCAGACGTGGATTTGGAGTGGAAATGTGTGTAAGTGGGAGGCTACTTCCTCGGATCTTTCCAGCTTTAGAGCAGCCAAACCCCCTAGTCATATGTGAAAGCAATGTGCTGTTGCCTGGCTGCGCATGAAATCGTAAAGTCTGCCACGGGCTACGAAAATAAATTTTCAGTTCAAATTCATCGTTGTTTCGGTTTAGTGTTTTGATGGGAGCGTTCGATTAATCTTTCTCTGGTCTGTTTGATTGCTTTGGACAGATCTGGGTTGCAGACACATATTTGTGTATTTATAGGGTGTCGTGGACAGTGTGTTCTTCGGAGGAGTGTGAACAAACGTCTGTCTGTACTCAGATGCACTTCTGTAGAAGATTTATATTGTTTGGACAATTATCGCTTTCTCTCGTTTCTTGCCTTTCCGTGTCATTAATTTCATCAAACATGTGTAAGAACTGTTGTCCAAATACCAACACAACTTCCGTTGAAATATGCAAATCTAGAGATTCGTTTGCCGTTGGCAAGAATTATTATGTGTTTCAGTAGGGAGAGGTAATAACCTTATATCTACTTCGTTTTCGTGTAAGTTGGTGTGCCATCCGTGTACCAAGCCAGGATGCTGAGGCGCGTAATCCGAGATCTGCAATTATTGATTTAATAGTTATAGCTCCCTCCTGTGTGTGATACTTCAGGATGCGTGTGTGTGTTTGCGTGTGTGTGTGTGAGGGTGTGTTCGTCTGTGTATATGTGTAGATTTGTGCAAAGAGAATAAAAGCAGTGCGTTAGTTACAATAAGTGAACATTTCGTAATTGCAGAGGATCCAGGGGCCCGCCTTTTTCAGGTGAAGTTCATCCATCCACCTCAATAACACAACTACCACTTGCGAAATTTACGATCAATTAAAGAATCTACCTCTTATACAAGTTGTCGCATAGATGCAGCAGAGGCATCAGCTCGGACGAGACAACTCATTCCCAAATCCCAAATCCCTATGCTGCATTAAATTCACACTTAATTTCTCGCGGATCTATATACCAAACCATTATGCTCACCTAACGAAATCAAGACTACTAATATCTACGACTTCCCAGAAACACAAGCTCACTCATTGATGCTACTTCGATAAAGCACAATACCCATTCGTACACACACAAACACATTTTGATGCGCATTCATTAACACATATATTCTTATTTCCTAGTTTTGACTCCCTTCAATTTCTGGTGCTTTGGTTTTTCTGTACATGAGATATACAATGTTTGTAAACGACTTGAATTGTTTCTCTTTGGCTGTTACCATTCGGTCTCTTTAATATCATTTTCAAGTTGACGACCTTTTACAATATCGCCGACCATACCTCTTCTTTACAGCCTTTATGACGTCACGCGCACAAAGGGATGCGAGAGGGCAGATTGTCCATTGCACATTCTAACCTTAATCAGTAAATGTTTCTGACAATCCATTGTATCACACAATAATTAAAATAAGCGTTGTGCACGTTTCACACATCTTTGCATCTCTCTCGAAGTAGAAATTGGTTACACTGCGCGACCTAAAATCACCATATGATGTACTTTATTGTCCGAGAAAGAAGATCATTAAAAATCTACCCATTATTTTCTATCGTTTTTAAACTCAATGAAATGATACTAAACAATAAGCATCAATGTTTTCTTGATGACACTGTGAGGGAAAGGGCTCGATAACCTGCTATAAGTGGTTGAAATCATTGCAAATATTTAATTCGGATTTCGTGGAAACGACAAACCGCACACTTCTTCTTGAGGACAAATACATTCGTGTTCCCCTCCGGCATAAGTAGTTCGCAGAGTCAGTCGCTGGACAGTTCTTCAGATCAGACCATCTTACACAGGTGCACCGAATCTATCCTAGTTCCAAAGGAATGAGTTCAGTTCAAACTTGAAACGTTCAGTATAGTCCTACAACATTCAACAGTACGATGCAATGAAACTCGTCTGTGATCCAATTCAAAATGCCCTGCGACGAGTCTTGTGGCTCATTGACCCGATTCCTCATCGGTCTCCTGGATAAGATCCTCGACCCTCGACCCTCGCCCTCACTTTCCTGGTAATGATTCGGTCGTAATCTTGTGTCCACATCTTCGTCATTTTCTTCACCGTAGCAGCGTGGTTCCTGCGCCAGTCGTCAGGCCCTTTCTTCAACAGGGTGGAGGCCGCATAGCTGTCCTGCTCAACACCGACTTTCTCCATCAGGTCGGAGATACGGTAGACGCTCATGAAGCTGTTGTTAATGGCTCCGAGAAATTGTTCCGTTTCCTCCATAAGCTTGGCACACTTGGTGTCGATGACCTCGGTTTTCGACAGTCCAGAGCCGCGCATTCGAGGAAATGGACCGCGGGAAATTCGGGCGGCTGTGCGGAGAGCTGACTCGATCTGGCAGGTTGTGTTCTTTGAAAACTGGATCATGTCTGTAAGGGTCTGGAGGATTTCTGTCGGTGGACATGTCCACAGGATTTTGTCCATGTCGATATCGTCGTCGCCCTCCCCGTCGTTATTCTCATAGAAGTCCAATTCTTCTTGTTGAGAATCACCAACAACATCCTCCGTGCTCTTTAGCCTGCAATTCTCTTTCAGAACCGGTGAAGCAGCGAGCTCGATCTGGTGGTCCTCGTCCAAACCCCTCTGCCTACTGGCTGAAGAGATTTCTTTTGAGCACTCAACCTGACATGCAATTTTGCCGACAAGTGGATAAATCTCAGAGGACGAGGACTCTTCCTCCTCCTCCCCCTCCTCCTTCAGTGCTGGGGTTTGCTCTCCAAATTCTTCTCTATTGTCCAGGCTCCCTTCGTCTTCCTCCTCTGACCAAAAACTCATCCTTGCAGGTGGTCTTGGCTTTGGTTCTTCGACATCCATGTCCTCGTCATTGTGGATCAACGTTAGCTCAATTTTCCACATCGCTGTCCGTGTTACTGGTTACAGACAGGAAATTGTCGCTGCCAGTGGCCGTCGCACTGATACCAGAATTGGATATCTGTTGACCGTTGTCATACACTGCACGTGTTTCAGCCTCATCGCAGCTTTCAGTTTGTGGAGATGCTGATTTTGTCTTTTGCAAGGTGCTGGCGTTTACTGACATCACAGCATCAATGGCAAAGTCATCTTTCGAATCGGAAAGTTTTACACATTTATCACTGCGTGATTGACACAGATATTTGGGTCCGTTGCACGAACTCCGGCTTTGTATGTCCGGATTTATCGCTTTTAGGACAGTGTCATTGTCATCTACTGCTCCAGGAAGACAGAAGCTGGTGCTTACGCAACTACCACTGCTTGGAAGGGTTGATGTGTGAGCAGTGGAGGTTGCTGATCTTTGAAGACACGCTTTCGAATGTGGAAGCTAGCGTCCAGAGATGAAACTACTGCTTTGCGATTCATTCCTACTCCTGAGCTGTCCGGATGAGCTTTAATTGTTTGTGACGTCACTTTGATCGAGAGTTGTCACCTGAGTGCGGCTAATCAGGAGCGAGAAGAGTCATCTAAAAGCGGCCGCAGTACGTAGCTTTGGAAACCTCCATCTCCAAGGGCCACAGGATGAAGAAGGCTCCCCAGCTTTAGTATCGATGGTGACATTGCTGTTTTGTAGACGGCAGTCATCACCATGATCTCGCTGAAAGGGATGACAAAGAGAGGAATTGTCTTGCATTGTTGATGCTTTCCCTTCATGTTTCAGGGCCTTGTTGTTCAAACAAGGTAGAATGAATATCACACTGAATAATGATAATAAGGATTTTTTTTTTCTGTAACATCTGCTATAAATGTAGAGTTTAAGTAACTGTCGTAGACAGCAAGAGCAATGCAGCTAAGATGCTAGGTGATCATCATTTCGTTGTTGTTAGGGTTGCTAGTGGACATTATAATTTTTTTTTTCATAAACAGAACACAAAAAACCCGGACTGGTTTTGGATAGTTTAAACCGTCAGATTAAACATTATTAGCTTTTAATAGCTCTGTGACGCTAATCCTAAGGAGCAGCTGTATGGCAAGAAGTTTTCTACACATGCGCGAGACAGGTGCTCTTAAATATTGTCCAACCCGGGAGGAGGAGCAGACCTAAAGCTCGCTATTTTTTGTTCATCGCCCATAAATGTAATGATCTTCGTTGCAAGTTACCTTCCCATCATCATTCGAACTGCAATTAGTTGTGACTTAATTAGTCTTTTTAACACTAGAAATTCTACACATAATTACCAAACCACAAGACGAGCCTGCTACAATAACTAACTTTATCCCCAACACATTGTCTTCATTGAAATCGTCAAACAGATTTTAGAAGAATCTGGAATATTCCTTTGAAATGTATCACTTACCCAATGATTTTTCATCTTCGCAAGCATAAACTCCATATCAATCTCGGTTTATCAAAACGCACAGAGATCCTGTAGGAAGTTAATTACGAAATTCTAGGAGAAATTCGCTAGAGTTGCTGAGGACAAAGCTGAACTCAGTAAATGATAACACAGTATAGTACGCAAGACACATTTACAATATCTTGCTTTTTACTTTGTTTTGGAAACGATACTGATGACGTTATAATAGCTTACGCGCTATGCGCGCAAGCTGCCAGTGCTGTCCGCGCGCTGTTTCACGCATGCGTTCAAGAATTTCCGCTTTAGTGGAGTGAAATCTCATATTAAAACGATGCTTTGCTGACCGGTGTGGTCACTCATTTCGTGAGAAGAAACAGTTCTATTTGCATTTTGTGAATACGACGAGGACTACGGCTATCTAACATATGTGCATGCATCTGCTATGGTAAAGTTGATAACTCCTCGGTACTGTTTTAAAATATTAAATAATTATTATTCAGTGTAAGCAAGAAGCGCTGACAAAAAGAAAACAATGAAAGGTATACGTAGATGTTTTTGTGTGTGTGTAGATGTTGGAATTATTATACGACCTTGTAGAAATTTTCAAGAATTCTAAAATTAAAAACACTAAGCAAAAGATATATATGATGGCAGAATTTAAGCGTTAACAACGTGATTTCATAAAACGCATGTATCGAACACACACACACACACAAAAAAAAAAAAATTCAAGAGTAATCTTTTGTTTTCCATTCATCTGATGAACCTATTCAGTGGCGGAACCTATTCAGTGGCCCCCCTTATTTTTTGTTTAAAAAAATCACAAGAAAAAAATGGGGAAGGGGGATCGAGGGGTGCGTGCGCCTTCCTTTAATTTTGTTTACCCTCTTTACGGAATTCCTGGATCCGCCCCTGCTATTGACAGAGTTTGAAAAGCGTTATTTCGTGAACCTGTTGATTGTAACATGTGTAGTCGAGATATTGAAATGGTGCATGTGACGGGTAACGACTCTTTGTCAGCTGTCTGTACAATAAAATGTTTTGAACCTGGAAGCGTTTAACAAAGAATTGAAGTAGATCTTAAAAGTAATTTAAATCAACCTAAATGTATGGTATGCTGTGTATGTGTGTCTTCATCGATATGCTATCTTCGAAATCTAAATGAAAATTGCTGCTGATTAATTTACAAACTAAATTACGGAACCAAAACTTTTTCCAGTAAGTTTTGATTACTAGTGGAACTAGACTGATGGAACAGGGCAACCAATATAGCATAGCAAAGTTCTGATTAGATCTTAACCTCTAAGATCGACTTCTCTGTGACCCCCCCCCCCCTCCTTCAGGTGAAAGTAGACTCCCCAGGCATAACGTATGACCCTCAGCAATGTGTCAGCTAGTGGTTTTCTTACACAGTACTTATGATATGTCACTCTTAAGACTGTTTTCTCTCTTATATGTTTAATTCTACAGTAGATATCAGCGTCAATCTCATAACATAGAATCCACCTACCCGAACTTACCTCTGACCACTCCCCCTCCCCACTCCAATTTAAAGAAAATAAGAGACCATCAAAAATAGCCGCGTAATTCATGACATGACGATCGAGGCTTTACGACTTTTATCTAGGCAATTATAGACAATAATATGGGAAAAACTTGCAGTGACTGCCATAAATAAGACGGCTTTAGGAGACATTGATTTATCGGTCAAAGCTAAAACGTTGTATATTATACGCCAACGCACACCGGTCGACCTAATCATTAATATCCAACATTCTTTTCGTGATTTTGACGTCTAAAGCAAGAACGTCACATAGTCCTGAAAGCAATAACCGAACTTAATAACAGCAACGTTTTACATAAAAAGGCCTACTTTTAAAGTACAGTGACAACGAAGATACACCTCGGTCCTCGTGTATACCCACTAAAAAAGAGAAGAAAAAAGATAAACAGAAATAGACACGACACACGACCACGCTGACTCCAGAGTCATACCCCGTCCGGAGTATATACTGAGAGAGGCGCATTCCACACTGATTCGTCATCAAAGAACTTGCACATGAACTAGTGTCATAAAAATGACAACAGCAGTAAAAATGTCCACCTGTAAGCACACCTACGATGTTGTGGAACGAGCTCCTCGCTGTGAGCGGAATTATCTACAGTCGGCGAGGCGAAGAGTTCAAATTGACGCGAACATACCTTTGCGTGTGCGAACGAAAGGTAACGGGAAAGTCTTGGCACCTTCGTCTTTTTAAAAAGAAATGGTGTAATTAGAGGAGGGAACGAGGGTATCAATTTTAAGGAGTTGTTAGGAAAAATTTTGTGCAGGAATTTAGACGATGTCGAGTTATCTGTGAGTTCATTCGTCACTCTTTACTGTTTATTGTTCATTCTTCATTAAAAAGAGGGTTGATATTAAAGTGCAGTGTTGATGGAAAGAAGATTGTGCTGTTTCGTGTAATTTTTCTCTGTGTGTGCACACAGCACAGCCTACTGTATTGTTTAATCATACACAGACACCTGTTGCACTGCTTAAGGTTATAAAGGGGAAACGAAAAGGTATACATTGAAGTTAAAGTCTTTTAAAACAGGCCATTCCAGGTTGGCTCACCTTAAAGTTTGGAGTTTGGAAGTAGGCAATACATAGACCCTACGTCCTATCCACTGCCAACTTGAGCTGGGTTGCGCGATGCATTAAATCTATAATATGGATAACACGATATCTTAGAGGTAAAGCGTTAAAGGGATTGTATAGTTCTGGTTGAGACCTAATTTCAGGTTTCTAACATTTTTTGGTGAGATAATGAGAAACCTCTAATGAAATATGAAAGGGCATGTAATTCCATGAGGAATTCAACGTTTATTTGATGAAAATTGGTTTTGAAATGGCCGAGATATCCAAAACAGAGCGATTCTAATAAAGTGTGGGACCCACACTTTATTACGATCGCTTTGTTTTACTTTGTTTTTGTATGTTTCAGTTATTCCAACCCAATATTCATCAAATAAACTTTGACTTCCTCTTAAACTGGTATGCTCTGTACTATTTCATAAGTGTTTCTTAGTCACTCGCAAAACGTTAAAAGCCCAATTCTCATCTCCACCAATACTGTACTATCCCTTTAAATGTTAAAAGGGCTCTTTAGGGCTATCCTTCATCTACCTGAAGTTGGAAAAAAAATCCTCTGAAACTATGGGATGCAAAACCGGCAATTTTTTTCCTTTTTTTTTGTACAAAGTTTATATCATTTTTTCGTCAAAAACATTACACATTTCACTTTCTTTGGTAACAGAGGATGAGGGAAACAAAACATTGTAGAATGAAAAGACGATGAGGAACCTTAAAGTAATTACACATTGTCATGAAAACTAAAATGTCATGAAAACTGAAGAGAGCAAAAAAGATATAGAAACATATAGATAGATAATATATAAAAGGGGAAAAAAATCAATACTTCCTCAAATTTCTAAAGTCAAGTGTCACCGAAGTGTTGAGTTTATTGCTAACATTGAGTTTGAAGGCGTTAAATCATTATATGCAGCCATAACCCAGGTTGAGACATCTGGGTCGAGGGGAGTCACCGTCAAATTTTATTGCCGATCATTTTTTTTTTCATTTGTTTTTGTAGCCGCGATGAAATCTTTACGTCATATTTTCTTCCATAGCCAAGTGGTGGGTGGCAATGACTGCATTCTTTATTCCCCGAATACCTCGATTTTTATGCCTTTCTGTCAAATTACTGGATAACGCGAAGGTGATTATGAATTTATGAGTACGTGAAGGTCACTATCCGAGAGGTTACGGTATATACCAGTAGATCTGGAAAGGTTTTGGTCTCCAGTGATTGTGGTAAAATAGTTACCAATGTGGAGTTCGGCCAGTGTACCTGCTTCACTATTCAGTTCGGTTGGAAATGGATACTTTGCCATGGTTTGACTGCTAAACAAAAGGAGATCTTAATGGGGAAAATATAGAAAGAGAAAGAGAGAGAGGCGAGGGTTTTCTTATCCTGTTTATCAGATCGTGACAATAATGAGTGAACCAAAAACGTAATTGGTTTAAATCAAGTGAGATACATACAGAGAAAGAAATGACGAAAGTTAAACTCCCGGGATGGATTTGTTTGAAGAAAGAAGAAAAGTTGTGAAATTCAAACAAAGCAGACGGCAAAATTATGTCGAGTTCAAGCATAGGGAGGAGAGAGTCGGTAGAGGATATGGGTATTAATGTATAATGATAATCGTTTTTGACTGCGGGAAAGAATAGGAAAATATAGCGGATTTGAATATCTTCATGAAACACTACGGAAAGGACGTTTACAGTGAATAGGGTACCCGATTGTATAACCATTTAATAACATTATAATCAACAAGTCCAGGTTTCATGTTTATTGATTGGAATTTGTCACAATGGTGATTAAGCGTAAATTGCTGCTGTAAGAATATCGTTGTGTGCAAAAGAGTTCAAAGGGTAATCATAAACTACATGAATTTTTGGCAGTGTGAGATAACTTTTGTGTCTTTGCAGTAAACTGTTAATTAGACATGTAGCAAGCAGCGAAGAGATTTCGAATACTCTTCACTCTATCGTCTTTTGTTATTGTTTTGTGCCATTATGAATGTGTGTTTGCGTTTGTGTGAGCGTAATGTGAATGGATGTTGTTCTTAATCTTACTTTTAATGTTATTACCTCTTCAGCGTGTTATACTCACATGATTGTCGTCATGGTATCATCATAGTGGTAAAAGCCTGTTCTATTTTTGGGCATATTTTGCTGGAAAAGTCGATAAAAAGATGACCTAAATTTGGGCCAGCGAGGCGGGAAATCAGTGGTGGTCGTTTTCCCGCCCGACATGGTGCCCCCAAACCTCCTTATGTGGTGCCTTGTCGCCTGCAATTAACTCGCTGTATGGTCAGCATCAACACATGCTGGGCGTCTTACTTCATTTGGCGTCAAAGAGTGAGGGTGAACAAATACATACGTAATCTTGCGGCGAAAGGTTGATTGACCTAAAGGCCAATGCCACGAAGGAGTTATCTTTATATCTGTTTCGCTATTTTGCCGGTATTATTTCATGTTCAAGTTGTTTTATCTCATCTCCAACAATCGAGAATATAATAAAATGTTTGGGTATACAAATAACAACACGAAAACAGTACAACAATGTAATGAGCATAATAACATGTAATAGAGACACATGGAATTTTCAATAGCGATACAGTGTACGAATAAATGCTATATCTTTATGGTATACTTCGAAACAAGATTGTTGGAAATGGAGGGGACGGCTAAAAATAAATGCAGAACTTGGAGCATGCAGTCCCCTCATAAAAAAAGGGGGAAAAAGAAAAAAAAAAGTTTATTATCTGCTTCTCATCAAAGGTTATGGTTCTAGTATACTACGCATTATTAGCCAGAAATATAACTCTTATGTTATGTAGCCATTAAGCTCATTTTCAAAGTCGTCGCTGTTTTTTTTTTTTCAAATATGTGTTATACATTATGATTTTTCTGTTCCTAATCGTATGTTATAGAAATTGTAATTATATTGATGATTATTCATCGACGTTGTAGCGTCTATGAAATATCCTCCTCGATAAGGCACTGGAATCATCAGTTGTACAGATTTTCTGGGCGGGTGGGACTGAGGTCACTTATATCAGTCGCATTAATCGCAAACAATGAGAGGTCTTAGTTGGGTAGAAGAGGCTTGACTTCTTTTGTGAAGTCATGAGAACAATAATGAATGACATCAGATATACAGATAAGAATGTATTTTGGCTAAATACATTTTATGCGATTAACTTTTTATTACGCTGTATCTTGATGATTTCTAGGCCTCTTTAAATTAAAATGAATAGACAGAAGCAAGTACAATGTCAGTTTATAGAAAAGGAAAAGTACATGATGAAATAGGATGGATGGATTCGCAAGCTCGGCCATCACACCTGTGTGTTTTCTCGTCGCTCAAATGATTTCTCTCTCTCTCTCTCTCCCTCTCTCTCTCTCTCTCTCTTTTTTTTTTTGGGGGGGGGGGGAGGGGCGCAGAAACTATTGTCCGTATAGGTTCGACCAAAATTATTCATGACTCTCAACCCTGTGTGATGTAACCTTTACTTGAGGCAGATCAAAGAGAATTTTCTCCTCACCAGCTCTTTGAGTCAGAGAGACGTTTAACCCTTTGTGTGCCTTGAAGTGCCGACTGGCGTAGAAAGCCTCAGTGTTGTAAACACTGTCCAATGTCTCTAGAGTTTAGTTGCCATGCTTCGCGAGATGAAATGGTTCTTGTTATTTTAGACATTTTCATTACCTGTCGTCTGCATTCATCACACTGGCAGTTTGCATCGATATAAAGGGCGAAGAGAGAGAGAGAGAGAGAGAGAGAGAGAGAGAAGAAAAAATGATTTGATACATGCGGAGATTTTTGTACTGCGCATATTGACTAATTATATTTACATCCCGAAAGTGTAGGCAAGAGTAAAAATTTTTGTCTGACAGCCTTCCGATCCAAGAAGGTAATCGAGCCCGAAGATAGTAAGTTGTCATTTTTACGACGATTGCTGATGTGTCCTTGATGAAGGCACGCCGGACAAATGGCCGCTAGATTAAACACTGCTTGCCCCTGAATTAAACTCTATAGTCTTTGGGGAGAAATACGATTGGAGGAGAGGGGATAGTTTAGTAATACAGAATGTGAGAAGGGTGTCGGGGTGACATGAGATCGTCACCTTCCAAAGTTTCAAACGTGCCTCGCCGCTGTTTAGCTCCCCGGCGCCACGGCCGACATGTCTGCCCTTACCTCGCTATTTCATCACGTCGCTGCAAGTGAACAGCACACGTTCAATCGACGCTTTTCGCTTGGGATCTCGTAAATCTTTCCCATCCGTTTCCTGAAAAAAAAAAACAAGCATAGAGGGAGAGAGAGAGAGAGGTGGGGGGGGGGGGAGATGGGGGAGGGAGAGAAAGAAAGATGAAGGCGGGGCAATTAAAGATCCCATAAAAAATTAGGAGGTGTAAATTCAAGTTCACGTCACGGCCCTGCCGCCGTCAAAAGAGAGATTACAACTATAACGACCAAATACACGCTGGCGATCTTTTCGGCACGTCAATAACGGCGACTGTGCAGACGGCATCGTCTGCCGACGATAATTTGTGGGGGAAAGTGCTCCTGCCATAGTTTACGGCGAGCGTATAGCCATCGGCATGGGAGCATCATTAAAACACGGGCGATCGTTGAAGGGGAGACGTGTTAAGCGGGGCAGAGCACGGCCTACGCCGATAAAGAAGCGGCATTGTTGATATTTGGTTACAGTCGATATATTTCGATATTTAGATGAAATTGTCAGGCTGGTGCATTTGTTATAAAGTCTCGGTATTGCCGTTCACGAGTGCCCAAACGCGACGTCGGCAATGGAGAAGGGAATAGGGGACGACGGGGGCTGACCCATGGGAAAAGAGAAAATTGATGGTCGCTCGAAATGTAAACGCTTCACACGGTTTTGAGTTTCATCACAATTATGAATACATGTCAGTCATTATTCTTATGGCAGATCTTACGCAACATGAGTTGATGCTGGCTGAAGTTAATAATACTCAATGGATCGTTGCTATGACGATGGTGCATGTTTTCATCTGAACTTTTTTAAAATAAAATGATGGATTTTGACGAGAAGGAGAAAGTTATTGTTAACTTCAGTTTATTTTTTTTCAAGTTTTGGGAGATGTCTTTTGTTTTGTTTTCGCACGAAATAACAGAGAAGTCTCGTTCGATACGGATCGTGTTTACACAGCGTAGGACAACTCAAAATGTTTGTGGGTATGCATAAATAATTATGCTGACAAAGTAATATCATGATAATGTTTCATGTTCATGTATTTTGGCCTACAAAGAAAAAAGTTAAATACAAGGAGCACACACTCATGTCGATCTTAACGTTAATCTTCAGTCTTTTTATACGCAAAC
This sequence comes from Diadema setosum, assembly GCF_964275005.1. Classification (NCBI taxonomy): domain Eukaryota; kingdom Metazoa; phylum Echinodermata; class Echinoidea; order Diadematoida; family Diadematidae; genus Diadema; species Diadema setosum. Next base: position 27,193,113 of record NC_092694.1, read on the forward strand.
CAATAAAAATATGATATTTATGAGTAATACGAACAAATGTATGTAAATGATAGAATATATGTTTCCGAACATTATTATTATTGTAGTCTTGTAATAACCCAGAAACGAGAACTTTAAGGGAATTCAGGGGTTGATTTTGTTAAGTCCTCGACCGAAAACATAAACTTTATACCAGCTTTATGTGGACTTTAGAAGACTTTTCAGTTCACTTTGAATCAACATGGGACTTAGCCAAAGACATATTGACATTCTTTCATCTCTATTACATCTGCAGTTTGCTAGATCCTGTGAAATCTTGGGAATATCTCGTTACAGAGAGGAGATGGGGGATAGAACTTCAAACATTCATACGCACTAAATCATTCATTAACTTCAATAAAAAGCACCACTTGTTCATCTTTTTTGTTTGTTTACTACCAGTCGTATAATAGTCGAGCCCCCCTCTTGTTATCCCGATGTTACCCTGTATTCCGTGTTCAACAAAGATCTGAATAACACACTGAGAGCATTAAAATCATAACAAAGCTGTTTTGGGCATACTTTGTTGTGTGTTGATTTCCCCCAACTCTCATCAAAGCCCCCACAGAATTGTTAAAATCATGTCATAATTTTCGGCTCGGCAAGAGCGCTCACTTTTAGCACCGCCATAAATCTCTCATCGCATCTTAAAATTTCATCCAGTTGACGTGATGAAAAATAATGGTCAACACCTGATATCATTTTCTTAAAGAGGAACGTTTATAATTATAATGTATTTACTTCATGTATAGGGGGATTTATCGCGTATGTTCCATTCTCGATGTGCAATGAAAAACGTTGTCAGAATTGAAAAAGGCGTCGCCCTCTCTTTGTTGTTTTCTTTTTCTTTTCTCGTTATTTTTCCTAGGTTCACGGGAAGATTCGTCTGTACGAGATTATCCGTTTTTACTTCGTACAGAAGGGAAATCTTCAAATTTCCAACGCACCCTATGTGCTTTGCTCATTCATTAAGTGTTACATTATGTTCGTATTACGCCTTGTTTGTTCACAAAACAATGCAAGGGGGATGATGTTGAGGTTTGAATGTCTACATCATCATATTATTTTCCCCATACTAATATACTGTAGTTGGAGGAGGGGACAGAATACGAAATAGAAGTTTAAGTCTGCTGGCATTTTATTGAATAAATCCTATACATCTGATAGTAAGATGTAATGAAATGATGATTGATGATATTTGTGTTGCATGAGGAGCAAAGAAATGGGGAGGGAGGGGATGTATACCACGCTCGAATTTAATTTCAGCAAGTTTAAAAATAGATGCAGTGGCATAATGATTGAATCATTTCATTTTCGCTTTCGTCTTCTACCACCAGAAATGGCCGATGCGATCGAGACTCTACGCTGGAGCTGCGGAATGTTTCCTCGAAAGTTCATCGTAATGTTGCGGCTTCTTCTGCCAGGCCGCGTCTCGGCGTGACACTGAATGTGAGGTGACTGGTCGGCGGAAATGGAAGAGCAAGGTGTGAAGACTTAAGCCTATTGTAGGCTGCTGAAGTGGCTTACAGGTACAAGTCGACTACGCGATACTCGAGATGTGGCGGGAAAACGTGTTTTCCTTTTCAACATACACTGGTGGCGAAGACGGCAAACAAGGCTTATTAATCGCAAAGAACATCATGATTTGATCAAGGAGGTATCTCCTTGGTTTGATTCATCAAAGCTGACTCAAGAGAACACCTTTTAAACTCTGCTTCGTGGTATAATTCGATAAGTCACCAATCCTTAAGCTGTAGGAATACCTGCGAGTGACTTTGTTCGAGAAATGTACAGGTCACGCGGCATCTTGTTTTTTGTTTTTTATTTCTGCGCTTTTTTTTTTCTCTCATTTTATGCTTTGACAATGTGTTGTGTAAAAAACTTTCTGAAATAATCGGAGTATGTGTAAGGCTGAAGAGAAAATGTTGTTTCTCGGTCGCTTTGTTTATTTCAAAAATTTCTTCCAGTCAGATGCCCTTGTTATTATTGAGCTCTTTTGGTGGGGCATTTCTGCACAGCGACTTTCCGTCTCTTGCCGTGCATTGGCAAACAGTTTTAGCATTCATGATATTTTCTGTGAGAATACGGAAATCATGTTCAGAGCTGTGTTTAAGGTGGTACCGTAATCATTTACATGACAAAACTTCAATGCACCGAGTCATATCAAGAACGTATATCTTACACTGTCTTACGAGGAAAAATTCGTGAAATAATCTTTACTTACTTTATGAAAGAAAGTGAAAGCTGGGAAAGGAGATAAATCTAAGTATCTTTTCAATGCATTTGAGTAGCTCCCGTGATCTGGGATTAACAAACGCAGATGTCAGTATCTATACAGGATGGACTATTTCAGTTCCACTTCAATTGCTTTCTTTCTATCAAACAAATGGAGATACATGATACAAAGTGTAATACAAGCAAATGATTAAAGAAGTACAAGCTATAAAGTATAGTACATGTACGAAACTATATGTGCGAATGGATTTGTAAAAGTATGCGACAAACAATGAAATCACAAATAAGCGATGGAAAAAAAAAAGTGATCCACTATAAAAAGCAGAGTTTGTCGACGTGGATCAATCTGAACAACATTACGATTTGATGGTTTATCATTTTGGTAGCGGTTGAATTTGAGTAATTGGCGATAGTGACTGTCCATAATTATGTTATGGTAGTGAACATTTTAAAAGTGCCAGTCTATCTCCTTTCGTTATTTGCGCGTGTAAAAGCCTGCTATATTTTGTTTACAGGACAACACATGTTAAAGGTTTCTGCAAATGGAGCTTATCAGTTTCTATACGTGAACACATGTTTACGCGTTTGAGCATGCCCAGTTTTGACTAAGTTTCCATTGCAATGAAAATCAAATTAATAGCTGATGATGTAAAATACATCGTTTACATATTTCTGCTGCAATGCTACAAATCATTAATAATAAATGATTACTTATTGTCAAAAGTGTCAAAGAATGATAATGATGAAGTACACATTTTAGATTGTTGGCAAACATTTTTTCTTTTTTGCAATTTAATACAATTCAGAATGATTGCTCAGTTCTACCAATTGAAATTTGCATTACCACGTCTACCACTTCATTCCACTTAAAGGAACAGTTCTAAGAACGATATGTATTTCAATCACAGTGGTATTTTCTAAAAAAAAAAATGATCTTTTTCATTGTTAGCAACTTTACCATGGAATACGGCATGTTGATAAGGGAGACATGTTAGATGAACATGTTTGAAGGACAGTCATTGTAAAGACAGCGATTACAACAGAATTGGAAAAAATATATTATCTGTTTATTTATCAATGTACTTATTCATTCATTTATCTATTTTATTCATTTTTGTTCACTGCATGCATTTTATCCAAGTGATAGTGACCAAGTCTGGATAGAGACCACAGCAGCCTAATGTCACGGTCATGTTCATAGTATCGAAAAAGTTTGTTATCATACTGGAATAAGGCAATATTCATGGACGCATTTGTCTCTACTAATGAGCAAATTTTATGTACTGAAATTCATGATTGCATGAATCAATATTTACACATTATATAATCTTGATGCCCAGGCACGTGTGAAATTGGACTGATCGTATCTGACAATGTCTAGAATCATGAGCAAATCTCTAAAGAAGTGTTTCTACCTGCTACCGACTATTGCTGACGACGCCAAACTTGCACTTCTTACACTTGATAGTTATGTAATGGGACCTACATCGACCAAAGACTGTGTGTGTTGTGTGTATGTGTGTGTGTGTGTGTGTGTGTGTGCGTGGGATGTTTCTGTAAAAACATCCAATATATCATGTCGGAAGGCAAACGTATGCGTAATGGAATTCCTACGAAATAGCGGCCGAATTATGGAGTAAGTCATGAAAATGATATGCTTAGAATATGACAAGTTCAGATTTAATACTACAACCAGCGGATCCAGGAATTCTGTACAGAGGGGGTGCCTTTACAAAAAAAAGGGGGGGGGCGCACCTCACCCCAATTTGTCTTTTTTTATTTCTTTTGTTTTCAAAAAAGAAAAAGGGGGGCGCCCGGTGAACCTCCGCCTGGATTCATTTCATTTTCATTTCATTTCATTTATTTCATTCCTTCTTTTTTTTTCGTCAAACATAACACGAAATGAATCAGAAGATATAACATAGGCATGTATTCGACTTTACATGGTAGATAATGGTTAACAAATACGAAATTATACATGCATACCGGCAAAATACAAAGTTATGTTTGGAGGAAAAAAAGAAAGAACTGAGAGGTTCACTGAAAAGCATGCTTGTAAATTGTGAACCACTCAAAGGATTCTTGTGAATACATTAAACTCTTTTTTTTTTTTTTTTTTTTTTTTTTTTTTTTTTTTTTTTACAAAGACAGGAGAGAACAAGACAGTAGAAACACAACGACATTTATGACTTTACAGTAGGGTATACCATGACAGTAATAAAACACAAAAGAATAATGGAAAGAAAGGAGAGAAAGAAAAAGGAAATGAAAGGAAAAACCAACACGCTGAACATCGGGATCAGAAGAGGGAATTGAGGTGTTTCAGCTCGATCAGCCGAGCAAAGTTTATACAGATAAGATAATGTAAAAAAATACACAATGATGAAATCAATGATTGACGATGAACCCTTAGGCTGTAAAGACCAGCTAAGTAATGAATCGTATATATCTTAATATGAGTTCAACAACAAAAAAAAAAAATAACTTAATTCAAAGATAGAGAATTTTTTATATCACAACAAAAATGTATTTTGAGCCAATAATGTTCTCAGAAGGGGTAAATGAAACTCATTTGATCGCCTGGTGGGATAATTATGAAAAGATGAAAAGATGAAAAGATCCGCCACTGACAACTGTAACTCATTGGTTTGGTTAGGAGGAAAAAATATTTTCATGAGTATGAGAAGCTGAATTGTCAACGGTCAATCTGACCATACACTCAATAAACAGTGCCGAAGCCATATATATATATATATATATATATATATATATATATATATACGCATACTGATGCGAGTGTGAACTAAGAACACTTAAATATCTAACTGAAGTAATTGTTATTTTTGTCTCTTTAAATACAGAAGGGTAACTGGCATCATTCTCTTTGAATCCAGGCATCCTTCATTATGCATTTGGTCAGATTCGGAGTGTAAATGCCTCTATCTCACGTTTCTGGCAAAAATGGATAAAAGTACCAATGTTACAGGTGTTTCCTCATTTTGTAGTAATGTTTGTGTAATGAGGATAACAAACCCGTCTTTAGAAAGTACACAAATATATAAGTGCGTTTTGAACAAAATAGATTTCCATGAAAATAAATTTAAAACAAAGAAGAAGAAAGAAATACAACCGGACTCTTTAACATTCTTGTTGAAAATAGATGCTAACTTTAAATGTGAACATAAAACTGAATGTATAGACGAATGTTAATTGTTGATATAATGAAGTGTATTTTATTTCGTTGCTTTACGTTGGTATTACACAGTCCGTATTCATCTCTGTAGTGATCACGCCACTTTTTGACGTTTACCCTAATATTTCGGCTTTCACTTTTTTGAAGTGAAGCTGTTGTTTGTGCATTCTTTTTGTGAACTTTTCACAGGTTGTTCTGAAATTAAATTTGACGTGTGCTTCTGAAATGTGAATACATGACTGTTCGCGTAATATCTTTACTTTAATCTTTAGACCTGCAAAGTAGAAAACATATGAAAATGGTGTCAGAATATTGCTTATTCTTCGATGTTCAAGTGTGATTACTTCCAGTTCCATTGAGTTAATAATCCATATTCCATTACATAGAAGTTTGATTTAACTTTAAAGCAGATAAACAGAGGAAACAATGAAGAAAAAAGGATGTCTAGTGAGGGAGAGATAGGAAATCAAGAAATAGGAAATCAATATATTTTTTTTTTTTTTTTACCATGCAAACAATTATATTGATATATCATAAGTATTATGTGACGCAGGTAGACTTGTCTTAAAAACAACACAACGACGTAAATTATGAAAACGCTACGATAAATCGTTAAGATCAAGCTATTTCCCAGCTCTTTGGGCCCATTCGATTGAAATTCGCCGCTAGGGCGCCCTCGGGTCAAAGCTTGTCGAGCTTTCACCGCCGCCTTTAATAATGCTCATGGGCATTCGATCGACAGTTTGTCGCACAGGCGTCTGCCTGCAAAAAAGGGCTCCCTCTTCTGACGATAATGCCTCGCGGGAGTCTTTGTCTCGACATGAGCTTTTAAAATGAAAGTAAGAGCTTTTCAGAAGTTGATTAAAGGCGGTCTGCTGTTGAAATAAAACAGACTTTCTGACATTTTAGCTGCTTTAGAATGATATCATGTCCGACGTTGGGTCTATCCTTAATTGTTGTGATAACATTATATTCCATTGTCCCATTGGCTTCCTTCTGTATGCTACAGACTGGAATCAGGCAAAACATTTTGAAACAAACTCAGTTTCATTTCTTTCCTTCTTCTTTTCTTTAATGGATGGAAATTTGAAAAAGAAAGAAAGCGTATTCATGTAAAATAAGAATACGACGCAAAATACAATTAATCATTAATGAGCTTGGAGTGTGTAAACCATTGCTCGTATTTCCCCTCTGTGAACAGAAAACAAATAGTACAATTATAAAACAGACACACATAATTATGCATATAGGTAAGTATATTATATCATTTACAATATAATGTGTCTTTGTGTGTTAGTGTGTGTGCATATGTTTTTGTGTGTGTTTATTTATGAGATTTATTTTTAAACATTTCAAAGTCCACCATCAGATAGACCAAAATGAAACCTTTCCAGTAATACCTCATTTGTAACATAACAAGAAATATTCTAGAAGTTATGATCACAAAATAATATCCTGCGTTTTCTTGTAATTTACTTTACCTTTTTAATAGCAGCTTTAATCACTTATATCTTAACTTATAACAAGAATGGATTTACCTCGTTTTGCGATAAAACTCTTCATATATTATACCTTGCACCGCTCCGCCATGTTCAGATTTAGTCCATTGCTGTCACTATATATATTGTTTTTGTTGTTGTTGCTGTTGTTATATATATATATATGAATTATATATATATATATATATATATATATATATATATATATATATATATATATTGGTCACTACATATAAAGGTACATTTTTGAAGTTATGGTCAAAAGAAGCAAAAAATTTCTTATTATTCTCTTTATTTTTCTCGACCTTTAATCGCAAATATCTCCATTTGACAAATATGGACTTATCGGTTTTTGCAAACAAACTCTTCATATATATATAAAGAGCTTGCTTCCAAAAGGCGCTAAATCCATTGAAAAATGATGGATTTCGCGCTTTTTGGAAGCAAGCTCTTCATAACAGTGTTATATATGTATGTTTGTGTGTGTGTGTGTGTGTGTGTGTGTGTGTTTAATTTTTTATACGCTTGCATACAAACAATCGGAATGTTCATAATATGTATGCAAATTCATACCGTACGCAAATACCATCGATTTCTTTTCCCAGTGAAACCGTAATCTTACAGTATAGTGCATCGTCATAAGTTATACTGGTATTACCAGGGCAAACTTATCTTGGAAACATCAGAGAGCACGAACTATAGTTTTTAGAATATATAATTTTTAGAACAGAGATGGCATAGCAAAAACAGAAATGTATAAATAACACTATTAACAGTATTGAAATGTGTCTAAAGAGATTGATAGTGGTTGCTATATTCCTGCCAGCCAGCCAGTCGCAGACAAAGAGATGAGAATAATTAAATATAGAATAGATCGACTGAACGATTGAAAGGATGCCCAAAAATGAAGAAACAATTACAATAGTGGAAAGATGTTGAGAGAGGCAAAGAGGACTTGAAAGGGGAATTACCCGAAATGAAATAGTAATTCAGGGAAGAGATATTAGTGGAAAGCCTAACATCAGACGTTAATAAAGTAATCAATCGTAAAACTTCGGGTAAAACTAATGACTTGGCATTAATGTTACAACACTTCCTGATGTCACGCGATAGTGGTGATAGAACAAAGACATGGAAAGAAAATACGCCAACTTTTGGTGCTGTTTTTTTCATTTTTCTACCGAAATGCAAAAGAATTTTTACTTTCCTCCTTTAAAAGAAAGTAACATTTATTGATTAGAAAAACATGTTTTGGAATTCTACGTAAATTTTTATGACATCGTTGTGATAATTATAACGATAATTCAATTCAATTCAATTCAATTCAAAAGTTTATTTCATTTTCCGACAAAACATAAGTTACACTTCTTTTGACAACAGAGAATAAGGTAAACAGAACATTATATATTGAAAAGAATGTACAACAATTGAGGACCTTATAGTAATTATACATTGTTGTAAAAAAAAAAAGAAAACAGAAGTGATCAAAATGAAGTACATGTATAACTTTGCTTAAAGTGCGAAAAATGGAGAGACCCACTAAAAAGACAGAGCTTGTAGAATGTGGGCCCCTCTGGAAAAATAACATCAGTGGGAAGATTAATTGAAGCATCATAGATACAAAAGGAAAAAAAAGAAAAAAAAAAAAGAAGAAGAAGAAGTCTGGAAGCCCACTGAGAATTAGATTCACAGATAAATACATTTACTTTCATAGACGCGAACAAACATAGAAAAAGACTAGACAACGAAACAACTACTGAAGAAAAGGTTGTACGGGACAAAACGGAATGGACAAGACTAACAAACAGAAGACAAAATAGCAAACGAAAATGCGCAACAGAGACAGCGATCTCCGACAGAAGCATGTCAAGAGAAACAGATGATAGTTGTGGAGAAAAAAAAAAGTGATATTGTAATGCCTGAAAGGAGAAAAGCAAGGAAATGAAGGGACGTATGAACAGGAGTAAGACAGAAATTCAAGTCTTTGACGCTTTGGGCGATAGCGTAGATGGCAGCAGACATCCACTAAAAAGAATACAATTTATTCTTCAAAGAGGAAAAAAAGGTAATTAAGTCAGTAAGTGAGAAAGAAGGCCAAATGGCTAGTTCAGTACTGTAGAGTCATACGATTGCAATAGAAAGGACTTCAGTCTCCTCTTGAAAGAATATATAGATGGGGCGTTTTTTTATATCATGATTCAAAGAATTCCAATAATTTGGGCCTATATAAATAAGTGTATTTTTTAGCAAGGATCGTGCGTAAAAGGGGTAAATGAAATTCATTGGAACGCCTAGTGGGATATTCATGAAATAATTGGTTTTTGAGGAACATAGAATCAAAAATAGATGGAAGCAAATTGTTGCAATAATTGTACATAAATTGGCCTAAATTATACAAAAACAGATCTTTAATTTTTAAGAGCTTGCTAGAGGCAAACAACGTGTTCGTATGAGAACGTACTGGGGAATGGCAGATAACGCGGAGGGCTTTCTTTTGCAAGAGGGACACTCTTTCAAGTAAATTCTCATGAGTGTTGCCCCAAACTAAAACTCCATAATTCAAATGAGGCAATATTAACGACGAATATAACATAAGTAATATTTTTTGTGGAATATAAAATTTCAATCTATTTATAACACCTATATTACGCGATATTATGTTACAAATATTATCAACATGTGATTTCCAGGAAAGTTTATCATCCACAATACTTAATACAGATGTTTCTAAGCGCACAGTTTACCGGAATCTCAATATTTAATCCAAAATAATACAAAAATACAAAACCGCTAACATGTTATCTCGGTATTGACGCACTATTTCTATCAAGCGATGACGGCAAGTAGAGTTAATCAAAAAACTGTAGAAATTAATAACTTTTGAATGGCTGATTCAATTTTCCTCATTGGTGTATTTTCACCGATGTGTTCTGCAATGTTTTTTCTTCTGCTTTCACTGATTCCTATTGATATGTAGGGAGAATTCCCCATTTTGAAGACATTGAAATTCTAATAAACAATGGTATTGCTTCATAAATCTAGCTGTTCTGCTGCAATGACTGTAAAGAAAAACTGTACAAAACAAATCAAAACCAAACCACACTAAAACAAACCAAACCAAACACCAAACAAAGCAAAACAAAATAAAACAAAACAAAGCAGAGTAAAACAAAATAAAACAAAACAAAAAGGTCGGTCAGAGTCATCTATAGACAGTCGAGGATGGTGAATAAACCCGAAGATTCACAGGATGCGATGGATTTTTGATCTCCACAGCAGCGCCGGCAGATATACATGAACCTGACCGCGGTCCAAGGTGTACCCCGTACTTTCGGAGTTGGTTTTGAAACCGTATAGCACAGCCCCGGGAAATAAGAGATAGGCGGAGTGCACGTGAGCGGAGACCGCACATGAAGTATATTAGTCTTTCTTTCCCTATTCTATTTCGTTTTGCATTCTCGCCTCTCCATCTTTCTCTCTCTTTCTTTTACACTCATTTTTCTATGTAATGATTGAGCTGGATTCTGATGAAACTGGTATCAGAGTATTGGTTATCATCTCCATAACCTTTCTGGGTATCGTCCTACTTCGAATCACCTTTTAGATCACTGATATCTGCTATACCGTCATCCTTTTGTCCGTTTTGTTAGCTATACTATTCCTCTGCTGTTTAATCTACCACTATTTCAACTGCTGCTGCTGCTGCTGCTACTACTATACTACTACTACAGCACTACTACTACTACTACTACTACTACTACTACTACTACTACTACTACTACTACTCTTACTACTACTACTACTACAGTACTACTACTACTACTTAGTACTTTTACCATTACTACTACTACTACTACTACTACACTACTACTACTACTAGTACTACTACCATTACTACCACTACTACTACTTCTACTACTACTGCTACTACTACTAATACTAGGCTACTACTTCTACTTCTACCAACACTTCTGTTTATATTAGATGCATCTTTTTTTCAGTTTCTTGAATTGAATTCATGAAACTTGATTATAATTATGGTTTTGTTTCAACGTATGTTATATATACTACTTAGGCCTACATAATGGATTATTGTCATAATATCAAGAGAAAAAAAAATGAGGAGATGCCAAAACCTGCGGACCGACTTCAACTGACTTCATGAGGATGTCGAATCATTTCAAAGCGTCAAAAAGAGGGAGGTACCCCTGACTTGTGTCACGTTGTGTAAGCTCGCAATCATTGGCAGTGGCAGACAATCAAAACCTGCCCAAGGCGTGATTGTGTACCGGTATAGGGTGTCGCCTTCTGATTACACGGGTCTTGGCGGACTAGGAAGAATAGAGAAGAAGATGTAATGTAAGGGCGGGGGGGGGGGGGGGGGGAGTCATACACAACTTGGGAAAACAACACCAAAATGAGGAGAAAATGGGGGAATGATGTTTGTGGTGGACGTTTTCTCTTGTGGCGAGAACTAAAATTTGAACGTAGAATTAGATGTTAGGAAAACACGAGACAGCATTCGATGAATTGCGATTGCCTCCTCGGACTGTGCAAACATATACGAACGTTCAACGAGAATTTCGTCGCCGTATATACATTCTGCGAAGACTTTAGGGGTCCTAAAAGAGCTCCTAAAAAGAATGATGTATACATTATAGTTTGGCATTGGCGAGCGTCGAGAATTTTGAAATTATAATCTGCAAATATACATTTATGCAAAGAGTTATTCAGGTCATGCAGGTAGGCCATGCATACAAATAAAAGTAACAACAAAATTATGATCACATAAATGGGCTAAATGTTATCATTAGAGAAAGAACGAGAGAGAACAGATTCGAAATTCAGCGCAAGGAATCGATTATTACAACGTGAAATTGCCTTGGCCACGTACATACGTGATGGGTTGTGCATTGTTTGGTATAGTCCTGACAGGAAGGAGGAGCAAAGGGAAGTTGTAGTCGTTCACTTTAATGCCTTTGATATCAATACCGAGCTTGGAGCTTTCGAGCTTTGCCATATATCTCGTGTGCATGTCAATGTATGTCATAATATTGCTGTTGTAGTGTAGTGAATGTTAATTCAAGTCATGTTCCTGATTTTTTTTGCTATCTTTTGTTTTTGCTTTATTCTGTTCAGTAACTGTTATGTTGACTTCCAAAGCCGTGACGAAGACCCGTAATATGGCTGAAAGCTCAAAGCTTGTTTTGATATTGATTGATCGACTGCCAATTATCATTCTTATTATTATTATTATTTTTTATTCATTATTATCAACTGCTGGGACGATCTAAGGTGAATACACCCGCACACACCACTGATAAGCACATCTTTTTGTTATGAGGCGTGAGGGTATAGCATGGTGAGGGGTTGATTGCGCCCTCACATTTGATGCATATCTGTACGTCAGTTGTATCACAAAACACCCTACAATTACAAAAAGAAAAAAAAAAAACTGCAATAAGGCCTAAAATGTAGGGAGATATCACTATTTTTCTCACTAAACCATAACTGTAGTCAGAGTTGGCGAGATGGCCTCTTGGAGAGGTTGGAGTCGCCTGAAACTTCTGCTTCTCATGGAGATGCGACTCACGTATACCGCCCTCACCGCTGAGTTGGCACTTCGGAGAGAGAGTTCAACTTGTTGTTCAATAAAGTTTAAAATTTTGCAGCAAAACTTATCATGTTTTCCTCATCAAATTGGTAACTCTAATTTAACGTCGCTTCCCTTATTGTAGAAAGACAAGGTGGAAGTCGAGGTTACATTCACTAAATTCGTCTAAGGGATGGTATAGTTTTGGTTGAGATGGGGATTCAGGTTTTAACTTTTGGTTTAGCTTCAGGTTTTAACTTTTGGGGAGATATTAGAAACCATACAATTATTATAAAATATTAAAGAGTGTACAATTCTGAAAGGAAATACAAGTTTATTTCATAACAATCAGTTTTGAAATGGTTGAGATATCCAAAAACAAAGAGGTCCCAATAAAGGGCGGGTCCCACCTTTTATTCGTTTACTTTACTTTTTTTGTTTGATATCGCAATCATTTCATAACCGATTTTCATCAAATAAACTGTTAATTCCTCTTAGAATAGTATTGTCTAAATATTGTTATTTTAAATTAGTGGTTTCCAGTTATGTAAAAAAAAAATTTGAATACTCATCGCAACAGAAACTATCCAATCCCTTTAAACCTGAAAAACAAAAAATGGATAGAAAACTTGAAAGCTTTGTCATTTTGAAAGAGAAAGTAGAATTGGAATCACTTGAAATGTGTTGCAATTCAAGATACAGTTCTAGAATTAAAAATCAAGAGGATTTGGAACTTCTACAACGGGGAAAAAATGTTAACATATGAACGACAAAGGGCTAATACGAAAGATAATTTTTCTTCTACCTCCAAAACCCCTGTAACAAAAAGGAGTCAAAAAATAATAGTGAAAAATCACAAGAATGCGATAACTTCGACATGATAAGTTAGGAAAAACAGAGACTTGTAACGGCACTGATGCTGTTATCATTCCATCCATCTGTATGTTGTAATGAACGATAATACTATTTTTTTAACGCCTTTTTATATTCAATATGCTAATATGTTTATGTGTATGCGGATTCTGACAACCTTTCTTGCCAAGTGCAATGATTTTTGCTTTTACATGTCATTGTAGCTATCATTATTATGCAAGTTAATGGGCCATCTATACCAGTTGTATATTAGAGGCTACATGGACACACTTCTTGTTTCATTAGGGGATGTATTGTTTTTTTTTTTAATGTATACATGTAAGCCTACTCTTTATTCAGTTTCTTTTTCCTCTTATTTTTTTTTCTCTCTCCTTTCTTTTCTGTCTTTTCTTTGTCTCTCCTTGCTCTTCTTCCTTTTGTTTCTCTTTCTCTCCCCATCTTTTCCAATGTGCTCCTTCTCTTTCTTCATCCTCCTTTCCACTTCTATTTCTTTTCTGGCTTTCTTTTTCTCTTTGTTTTGATTTTCTGCTAAACGTAGACCTCTTGCTTGCTTTCCCAAATTGTCATGTACTTAGTAGTTTTATTATGTGTAATAGCAATTCACTTATTGTCAACCTTTATAATCACAACAAGATACGTCCCATGTTCGGAATGTTCGAAACGTTTTGTTTTATTCGTAAAGCTACCGACTGCGGTGTTTTGAAATGATCCATTCTAATATTCGAATATCTCAATTTGCTGATGATACTACAATTTTGGTTGATTCTGTTGATTCTTTTAAAGAAGTAAAGAAAGAAGTAGTAATTTTCGGTGAAAATGCTGGCCCCAAAATTAATTGGTCGAACTGTAAGTTTACGAGATTGAATTTAGATATTCAAGATATTGGAGAATTAAACCTCTCCTAGGATGCCATATAAGGTCTTGGTATTATTTATAATTATGCTGGGAAATATTACAAAGATGTCGAAAACTTTTACTGGGAAGGAAAAATAGGGAAAATTTAAGGACAATGAGAAGATTGACGTTGTGTGGAAAGGTGACCATTATTAAGCATTAATAGTTACATCTCAATATGTATTCATAGCTGAGTACTCCTGTGCCCTTAAAAATAAATAGATATGTTGATAAGTTATTGTATTCTTCTTTTTCTTTTTTTGGAATTCCAAGCGGGAAAAGGTAAAACGCACTGTATGCTGCAAACCTGAAACAGAAGGAGGACTAAAAATTGTCGATTTGTTTTCAAAATGTTTATCCCTTCTTTCATAATGGCTCAAGGAGTGTTTTCCTGGGGAACAAACGTCATGCAAGATTTTGTTTCAATATTGGATCCAGAAAATCGATCGAATAGCTTTGTGTTTGAGATTTAATTGCAAGAAAAATCATATACTGGGAATATGCAGAAGGGAAAAAATTACCTGCGTTTCACATTGACTTTTTCTGCTCATTGTCTGATTCAAGATTATAGATATAATCAATGTTAATGATACAAAGAATGAAATTGTTTGGAAATGTTTGGAACAATAGTAATATTACACATGATAATGAAATGTTAAAGGGAACGCAAACCCAAAGAGCAATGTGGATTGAGTGAAAGCAGCAACATTAGTAGAACACATCGGTGAAAGTTTGAGGAAAATCGGACAATCGATGCAAAAGTTATAAATTTTTAAAGTTTTAGTGTTGGAACCGCTAGATGAGGAGACTACTAGAGGTTATGACGTATGAGAGGACAACAATACAAAGAAAATATAAAGGAAATTCAACAAAAATTCACTTTTCTAGCATTATAAAAGAGCACTTGACTAACCGCTTTCAGAAAGCAGGGGGAATAATTGCTACCCTTAACATAATATGTCAGTATCAAGATGATGGAATTTGTAATTTTCATGAAAATGAGTTTTTGTTGAATTTTCTTTATATTTTCTTTATATTATTATAGATTACTTCTGCATAGAAACTAAAACAAGAACCTTCGTGTTTATTTCTATTTCTGGCAAGATTATTCAGATCTATCTTTTGATTTCACGTGGAATAAGTTTTGCAATATAAGTTTTTATCAGATTAATGATGAAAGAGTAAAGCAATTTTAAGTTTTTTCATGGATAATTGCACAGTAAAGATAATTTTTGTTTAAATGGGAAGATTTGAATGATATTTTGTGTATTATTTGTACTTGTAAAGAAACCACCTATAATTTTTCCTCTTTTTTTGCGGAAATAAAAAAAAATCAAAATGTTTTGGAAAGTAGACTCAGTTTTAATTCGAAATATTATTCTCGGATACGATAAAGGTAACACAAAGATGAAATCAGTGAACTTTTTTATATTTATGTTCAATTCATTGTTTATAGGAACTATGCCAAAAAACGTAATAAAGGAAATAAATGCTTGTTCAATGTATATCATTATTAGAGGATTTGAAAGCGGAACTGGTCACCGTCAATTCAATCTGCATAGATGAATAACAAAAATACATGCATAATTATACACATTCAATGAATAAATGTTGCTTCCAGTTCCAAAATGTCTATCTTTATGTGTATTCTTTTCGCACTTGTCTATATACCAGTTTATAGCTCATATTCTATTTCCAGACATTTCTTTATATCCACTCATACAGTTGCATGTGATTAACCTAGTGTCGTTGCACAAGTAATGCATTCTACCACAAGTGATGTCGTATGCTGCCACTTTTCTTATCAACCTGCAAATTAATCACCTCACAATTCCTGCATAATACACAAGATATTTGCTGACATAATTATAAAAATGCCTAGTCTGCCTTGTAACCACACGTGCCACCTCTTTAATAAATGACAAGTTCACCTTCATAAACATAAGGATTGTGAGAATGTAGCAATATTAGTAGAACACATCATTGAAAGTTTGAGGAAAATCGGACAATCCGTTCAAAAGTTATGAATTTTTGAAGTTTGTGTGCAGTATTTAAACCGCTGGATGAGAAGACTACTGCAGTGTATGGTACATTGTATGTCACATGTGTACAACAATATTAGGAAAATGTAGAGAGAATTTTAAAAAATTTCATCTTTTGAAAAAGTACACATTCCCTTGACTCGTTACCGACATAGGCTATGGGTAATATTATTCCCCCTGCCTTTAGAAAGAGGCAAGTCAAGTGCTCTTTTATTATGTGAAAAAGTGAAAATATGTTGAATTTTCTTTACATTTCCTTTATACTGGTGTACGCATACGACATCACAAGCAGTAGTTGTCTCCTCGTCCAGCGGTTCCAACACAAAAAATGTAAAAATTGATAACTTTAGCATCGATTGACCAATTTTCTTCAAACTTTCACTGGTGTGTTCTACTACTATTGCTGCATTCTCTTAATCTTTATGTTTATGAAGGTTAACTTGTCCTTTAAATACATATGTAGGCTCTATTTCCTATTACATTTTACGAATACACTGACTACTGTATGATGTTTAGAAGTATACACCTTTTCTGAGAATAATCGGAGGTTTATGTAAAATTGGTACACTGATTTGCTACTCACACTGTTGGCATTATTGCATGCCTTGTATGCAATGAGCATAATGAACTTAAAGCAACTCTTCAATCTTGAATATTTCGATACCAGCACTTCATAAATAATTTTGACATGTACATGTGCAAACTGTGTCTTTACTCACTTCTTGAAACTGATCCAATTGTTCTTGTTTACATATTTGACTGAAAGTGTATCATTACATTGTGGCTGCAACCTTTGCATATCTAATTTTACCACTTTCTGAAGTGCATGTCAGCTTCAAAGTGATTCGAAGTTTATGTAACAGTTCCCTTGTCATAAACATCTTCAACCTTGCCTGAAGGATGATACTCGTTCGTGACTTTCACCCTGTATGAATTAGTCTAAAACTACAGACTGCAGTGACAGCTGTATATCAACTACAACAGTGTTTCAAATTTACTACTTGTGCACTTGTAATCAACTTCTTATTAATGAATCATTGTTTACGGCTGTATTATATGCTAAGATTGCTTCACAACTTCAAAGGAATACTTAACAGGAAGGCCCATGCTTTCCATTTCCTTGTCTATAAACATAAGTATGCTCTAACCTCTGTGGCATGTAACTTGACATTTTTTTCTTTTCACGTCAGCTGCAAACTTGCTCAATTTGCATCAACCAATCTCCGGGACCAAAATGATAGACTTTATCGAAGCGTTCAGGAGCACACATCACAACACACGGGGCAAAATTCATAAACGTCCTCAATGGCCGGAAAGTGATGCGATGGTTATTACTTCATAAAGGAACATTAGTGATTAAGTATTCAGGCCCCAGTTAATGAGTGAATGAGTGAATGAGTGAATGAGTGAATGAGTGAATGAGTGAATTCATCACAATAGCTGTTAAAGTGGGTTGCTCAACCAAACTGTATTTCAACCCCTATGCCCTAAAATTGGTATCCTGTGTATCACAGAGCATTGTTTGTGGTAAGTATAATTTGTACCGTCTTTCAAAGTGTTTATTGTATTGCATAAGAACTACTATTATGTGATATGAAGGTATTGGTACAGCCTGCTATTTCGAAATATTGGACCCCGTTGAGATTTTTGTACCAAAACTGATTTATTTTCCAGCTAACTTGGTCAATTTGAGGATGCTGAATCAAAATCAACAACAACAACAGCAACAGCAGCAGCAGCAACAACAACAACACAACAAAACAAAGTAAACAAACTTTAATGAACAAATCGTCTTTTGGTTCTATCCAACCACGTCTTCAGCCGCCACTTGAATTTCAAAATGGTAAACTGTATTTTGACCAATATCTCATAACGTCAGTATCGTAGAAGGTTTAAATGTGCTACAAAAATCAAGGTTGTGATGTCTCTAGTATTTCTGATACATCCTTCTCTGATATTGTGGATTGCTTTGATACAATTTGTAGAATGCCATCTTGAGATTAAAAAACAGCCTCCATAGCTAAATGTAATTTTACCCATATCTTAGATTGCAAGCACTATCAAATGGAAGGTTCAAATTCGGGGAACAAAGCGTGTTTATCATATCAGACATAATAAAACTGTTTTTTAAATGATGGATCATTTTAGTAGGCGGCCATTTTGAAATTTAATTCAAAATGGCCCCCTTAACAAATGTATTTGGATCTATATCTCATATCATATGCCTTTTGTGAGGTTCAAATATTGGGCAAAAATATGCTAATGACGTAAGACATTATGAAACATCTTTTCCTGAAATATGCTTCATTTTTTATAGGTGGCCATCTTGAAATCCAAAATGGCTGCCATAGCGAAATGTATGTTTTGACCCATGTCTCATATTGCATGCAATGCAAGAAGTTCAAATTTCTGGCACAAAGCGTGCTTATGATGCCGAACAGTCAGACACACAGACCCCTTCACATATTGCATATCATTTTCGTAGGCAGCCATCTTAACGTTCGAAATGGCTGCTATTTTACTACCTCTGCATGGTTACAAGGATCTTTTAAGCATATTGGTATTTATTGTAGTATAGCGTGTACATTACTCAAGACCCCCCCCCCCCACCACCACCACCACCACCACACACGCATTCTGTAAAAAATGGATTATTCCTATTGGCGCCACTCTTGAAATTCAAAATGGTCACCAGAGCATGGTATTTAATCCCAAATGTAGTGCTGTAAGGTCCCTAAACTGCAAAATCAAGCATGTTGGAGCACTCGTGTTTTAGTCATTCACTTCAATGAATTGCGTATGCTTACTGCTTATTGCAGGTTTACTGCCATATTTAAATGCAAAAAGACTGCCATGGGGAACATTTTCTTTTAATAAAAAGCGTTGCATTAATGGGTAAAATCGGTGAATCGGAAATCATGTGATTCTGGTGTCAAAAACAAATGTCATCCAAAAGTACCTCCTTATCACTTTATCTGAATGAATGATGCCCCATTGATATGATACGGTTATAGCTTTTGAACAAACGATATTAGCCGTATTCATGATAATCACTTTAACGTGTTTTAGGCTTACTCACTGTGTGTGGTTTTAAATTTAGGTAGGACCAAGCAGATCTTTGTTTTGTTCTCAACTATGTCAACTGTAACTTTGGTATTTCTTTCTCCAGTAATGGAGCAAAGACAACATGTGATGCAGTAAGTAGAGCAAAGATCAGGAGAATGAAATTGTCAGTATCTAGGGAATAAACATCAATATCTCTGATTTTCCCTGTTGCTCTTGAAGTAGCATCTAGCAGCAAAAACAACTGAAATAGTATGCAGCTAAAAGCGATGCAAACCATGCAAACCCACACATTCGGAGAACTGGAATAGCACTATATCCACTCCTTGTTACCGCTGTGGTTTTGGTTCTAGAATACATTAGTTACATTATCTTTGCTTATCTTTGGGTGTGATTGATAAAGTGCCGTATTCTTGCCGATTTCAATCAAGTCACTTACGCATGGCCAGTAATGGCGTCATAATTATATTGATCGGCAAGTTTTTCGTGAATTACTAATCGATGTGCATGTGTCTTTGCAAAATGAACATTCAAAAATGCAATTGTTATTAGGAAATATATCTTTCAAGGCTTAAGAACTTAAGTGTCCCGCCAGTTGAAATGAAACTGAAAGAAAAACGAGGTCGTCCCACGGCCTAAATGCTCTCGATAAAAGTGCATGACTGTTGAGCGATGGGTAAGTCGCCCAATTAATGCAGGACCAGCGCAACGGGGGGGGGGGGGGGGGGGGGGAGTTTCGGCCCCCTTTTTTTGCGTAATACATAGGAATGAATAGGGTCTAAACACTTGACCCCTCCCCAGCTTTTCTGTTATTTTCTCTTTTTTCTTTTTTTTTTTTACCCCGGAAGTGGCACCAGAAAATGCGATTAAGCCTTTTTTTTTCTTCCGTTTTGCTTGTTGACCGATTAACCCCTGGAAATGTGGTTAAGCCCCCCTCCCCTCGTTTTTAATTTCGTTTTGTTTTGCTTGTCAGGTCTGTCTGTTTTCGCTCGTCTGCCTGTCTGTCTGTTCTTTTTTCTGATTCTTATGAAACCCCAATACTGTAGAATGTGTGAACGCAAAAATATTCGTAAAACACAACAGTGGAGTTTGAGGAAAATCGGACAATTCGTTCCAAAGTTTAAACGTTTAGAAAAAAAAGAGTTTCGGCGTCGCCAGCGCTGAATGAGAAGACTACAACAGTTCGTATGGAAAACGATATGAAGATAACATAAAGAATTCAACATATTTTCCCTTTTCTCGCACAATGAAAGAGCATTTGACCTACTTTTTTTCAGAAAGTAGGGGGAACAATATCACACTTAACATAATGCCAGTAACAAAACGAGGATATGTTTACTTTTTTTTTTATAAAACACGAAAGATTGTGGAATTCTCTTTATCCTTTTATATTGTTGCCCTTTAACTGATACAACGAACTGTTGTAGTCTACTCATCCAGCAATGGTGGCATCGAAACTAAAACAACAACAAAAACAACAACAACAACAACAAAACCAACAACAACAACAACAACAACAACAACTTATGAATACATTGTCCGATTTCCTTCAAACTTCACTGATGTTTGCTACAAATATTGCTGCACTCACTCGATTCATGAATATGTTTATTTGGGTTTCAGTCATTGTTATGACAGGTGCGTGTCACAGAACTCTTACACATAGAGTTGTGCGTAGAGTTCTGTGGTGTGTGTCCACAAAATTACTTACTCAGTACACGGAGTCCAAACAGCGTGTGAGAGTTTTGTCGGACAACTCTCCTCGTGTGTATATTCGATCCTTGATCTGACTTTTTAATATCCCGCTGTATGATAACAGAGATCGTAACGCAGGATATTGATTCCGTGTATTACCGCGGCGCGCATTCATAATAAAGATTGGTACATACGTTTTCATCGCGCGGTACTACCCACGTCGTCTGATGTCGTCTTTCACTACTTCCCTATCACGTGACAGTCAGAGCGATTCGTACATTGTAGCTGATGGGGATGGTTGTATATTATAGATCTGTCAGAGCCGTGATAATCGCATTGGAGCTAAATTATCTGAACAACCTGGTGGTGTTGATTTGGACACTCTGAGCTCCTTTGCGACATCACAGATGTACATCGCCCTGTGTATTTCTGACAGTGAAGTTGCGCTTCACGGCCATACGGACCGCATAAACTTCAAAATACACACGCCTGCTAAGAAGCCTTCAGTAAACCTCGCCATATATCGGACATGTAAGTACTCTCAGCCCTCGGAGCGACTTTTGACTTGATTTGGTTTGATTTTTTTTTAATAATTTCTGCATTCAATCAGATACAATTTAAATACAAGCACAAATACAAACAATAGCAAGTGCAGTGTAATAAATCGATAACAGTAGGCCTACACAAATAGATACACATAGGTGATTTCATTGAGCAGTGTACATACACAAAAACATAAAATAAAATATACAGTATTTTTCAGTAAATAACACAGATCATTCAATGGAGGAGACCACCATCGTAAGCGATTAAGCCTGAAATGGATGGGGGCCTCAAAAAAAAAAAAAAAAAAAAGAATATCCAACGACACAACTCTCTTGGAGGAAAGTGATCAGGTGGGTGCAGTGCAGTTGCAGGTGTGAGTGCAAGATGCAGTTGAAGGAAGAAAATAGAGATTGAAAAA
Organism: Diadema setosum; assembly: GCF_964275005.1. Taxonomy (NCBI): domain Eukaryota; kingdom Metazoa; phylum Echinodermata; class Echinoidea; order Diadematoida; family Diadematidae; genus Diadema; species Diadema setosum. The sequence goes on from NC_092694.1 coordinate 27,215,182, forward strand.
AAAAATAATCATTTACCATGATGAGTGGGGAGTATATGATTGTATCAAATATCGTTTTAGTGAAGCTTTCAAAGAATAGATACTTGAGCAAGACTTTATATCATCCGGGCGATTATTCTAAGTGTCCGGACCCGAATGTCTTATGTGTAGATTTATGTGTCACTAATAATTTTGGATTCAAAAGATGGAAATTTCTACATAAATACGAGTAGGGTACGAATGGACAGAAGTTTTAAACCTAAACATGTCATTAAACGATGATGGAAGTTGATCATGCATATATTTAAACATAATTACTGCTACTTGAATAATATTCAAATCAAAAACCTTCAATGTTTTAAGTTCATGAAATAAAGAATCAGTATGAGCCAGGAAATGTGATCCATAACAAATACGTATAACTTTCTTTTGTAATTTAAAAATAGAATTTGTTTTGGTAGAGCCGCAAGTTTCCCATACAACATTACAATAACTTATATATGGGAGAATTAAGGAATGATATAATATAATGAAAATAAAGTTGAACGAGGAAGAAAGAACTTTAGCTTGGAAATGATCCCTACATTTTAGAAGCACACGTTGTAACATGATGCAAATGATCATTCCAAGTCAAACTTTCATCTATATAATTATACTCCCAGAAATTTTGAATTTGTTTTCCTTTCTAATGGGATATCATCAATGTTCATATGTATCAGCGTATCTGCATTATGAGAATGAAATTTAGAATAAATGAAATGAGTCTTTTTTATATTCAAAGAAAGTTTATTAGACTTAAACCAATTTGATACTTTACTAATTTCAATATTTAAAGTATCATTTAATATCTTAAGATCTTTATGAGAATAAAATATGTTGGTATCATCAGCAAATAAAACGAAAGAGAGAACAGAGGATGTATTAATGATATCATTGACATAAAGAAGGAATAATAGTGGACCCAGAATTGAGCCTTGAGGAACACCACATTTGATTAAAAGGGGATCAGTTCAAAACCATTAAAAATAACATATTGTCTTCTATTAGTTAGATAATCTTTAAACCACAAAAGTGCTTGACCCCGAATACCATAGTGACTAAGTTTGGAGAGTAGAATAGAATGGTCAAGAGTGTCGGATATGGCTTACTCAAATCACAAAATATACCTGCAACATGTTCTTTATTTGCGAAAGCACTCGTAATTTTATCATAAATTTGTATCAATGCTAAGTCAGTAGAATAATTCTTTCTGAAACCATATTGATTCGGAATAAGTATATCAAACGTATTGATAAATTTAAGAAGTCTATTATAAACAGTTTTTCTAAAACTATGGATATACTAGGCAACAAAGGATTGGGACGATAATTGCTAATTTCATGAGGATCATCTTTTTTTATGAATAGGATTGACTTTGGCTATTTTCAGCAAATCTGGAAAAATACCTTGTGATAAAGAAAGATTAAATATATGAATTAACGGTTCTGCGAGTGGATAGACTATTTCTTTGAAAAGCGTCATACTTTTTTTTTTTATCAAAACCAAAAGATTTAGGACTATTTAAAGATTTGGCGATATTAATATGGTGATATTAATATTAATATTAATTTGGTGATATTAATATGGTGATATTAATATTAATATTAATTTGATGATATTAATAATATTGATATCAATTAATGACTTTCTCTTTACTAACGAGGAGGTGAGATGAAATATTGCAAAAATAGCTGAAGTAAAGTGTATATACAAGTTTGTTTTTTGTTTTTTTGGATAAAGAATGAGCCTTTAATATCATAAGAACAAGACGGTCAAAGTTCCATCAAAACCAGCCATAAGCGGAAGAACATATGGGATTTTACGGAAGAGTTTTCATGAAAGGATTTGTAAATTACATTTGTACCGAATTACGACCAATAGTAGTACTGGCCCCAACTACTTTAATAATGATGATGTAATTGGGTCAAAATTTCTCTCTCTGTGGATTGTGTGGGGAAAAAACCCCCACAAATCAGAATTTTTGCCAATGGCTTAGCAGGTATATTTCTACAGCTATGAAAGTCAGATATTTCGCCCATAGTGTGCACCAGATCGATGAATTTCATTCTCAAAATGTAAAATCTCCCTCGCGTGTTAGGAGGATACCCCCTCCAACATCCTCCCCCGTAAGTACCCCTTCGACAATAAAACACTTGGGAGATTGACAAAATTACGAATAATTCATCAAAAAAGGTGGCACCAGATCTGGTGGCATACCTCCTGGATGCCTCGTCTTTGATCCGCTTAGCATTCCTCCATAAATGACAGACCTATGTAACTACTCTTTTCTGATAATTTCCTGATATTCTACCAAGAGTGTGAGCCAGATCATTGAATATTTCAAACTTTTGTGAATTTATAATTATGCAAAAGGTCCCTCGGATGGGAGGGGGATACCCCAACCCTTTCGACCCTCTCCTTGCTCAGTCTCCCTTCATATAGACGCGGTTTACTTCGGAAAATAGAAATTTCCGAAAATTCCACAAAAATTCTGAAATACAAAAAAGCTCCGTCGTGTAAGGGGGCTACCCTCTCCCACCCCATGTCAACTTCCATACACGTATTAAGTCTACCTAAAGTCTTAGTGATGACGCGCACGTGGAACACGAGCTGAGGTTCCGCGTTTTACGGTAGTCATTCATATTTCTTTGAATAATAATTTTTCTTACTCTTTTGATAGGGAAAAAAAAATCCAAAAATTTCATAGGTGTTCTCCAGATCGCTGAATTTCAGGTCTGAGAATTCAAAATCTCCCTGATGTGGAAGGAGGAATACCCTCTCTCACACCATCAACCCGCTCGTTTGCTCTGCTCCCTCGCACAGATCTTTTAATCCAAATCCCCCCCCCCCCCCCGTGAAAACGGATCGACGCCCTGGTTGCTAAGGAGGTTATATTTAAAAGCAAAATTTCTCACCCTGCAAGATGGACAATCTCAAACACAAAAAGAGAAACGGAAACAAACTTTAGACCCAAAATGATTTTCTCTGTAATTTGTTGCAGCAGAATTTCCATGTTTTGCCGTTAACTGATATATGGGAACCTTGTATACCAGATTCCCAAAATGAGTACCTGCATTAATGACATAAATTCATGTTTATTTGTGCTATGCTTCCAAGAAAAATGGCTCAAATCGAAAGACTGGAGTTTCTTATATCAATATATGTTTTCTTGTGCATGAAAACAGCGTGTATCACAGTATAATTTGCCTTTGGGCCATATCACACGTATCGAGTTGCTTAGAGAAAAAAAAAAATTGATAACAAACTTGTTTGCAATTAAGTTTCAAATCACCGTCCCGTTCACACGCAGGAGAAGCTTCGCGGATTTTGCGGTTTTGAATATCAGAGTGAGGAGGGGGAGGTGTGGCTTCTTTCCAAGTTCCCGTCAATCACTCTTGCAGCCTGTGAAGTCAGTAGCAGGGTTTTCTCCGGAAGCGTTTGAAGAGTCACGTAAGCTCCGCCCCCAAAAACTTATTGGAGGTCAATCACGTTCACGCGCTAGTTTAGTTGGCTTAATTCTGACGAAACGTGATTGAAAAACACCTCCGGGACCGTGATTTGAAACTTAATTGTAATTACGTTTCAAATCACCCTCCGCGATTCCAGTTTTTCATTCACACGCCAAAATCTCCTTTATACTTACAAACTTGATTTGAGTTTGTTTAATTAATTACAAAATTGTTTCAAATGAAGCAATATCGGTACGCGTACGTGCCTTTTTTTTTTCAAGTGTATTGTGTGCCTGTTTCGCCATAAAACTCGTATGAAGATGTACAGAGTGATAAAGACTGAGCTCAGCAAATTTTGGTTTTCGCTAACCCCATTCAGGTGCCTGTTTTATGTATAACAAAACAGTTTTTTTTTTGTTTTTTTTTTTTAGGCCATCAGCGCACTCTCTATTCATACCTCGTGCTTGATCGATGTTTCACTGTTCGATGGCACATGTAGTTGACCGTGGAAAGGGCATACATGTACAGCTTGAGTACTTTCGCACAGGGAGCGGGCTCTGGACCCCGGCCGCAATGGACTTCGTGCTTCGCGCACATTAAATTTTTCAATATTTTCCAAGTAGCTTTTTAAACTTAGTGTGCCCCCCCCCCCGGCCGTGAAATCCTTGATCTGCCGCCGGATGCTATACAGGCCGCTTGATCGATATGGCGTGCCATATTGGCGCTCAAGTGGGAACGAGAAGACGTGATCCTTGCCATCTTGACCTTCTCGTATCTGAGAAGGTGAGTCTCGACATTTGGAGTCTGAAAAGGCGTGATATGACTCGATGTATGGCTAACAGAGAATGTTAGCAAAAGTTCTACAGTAGTGAGTCTTTCCATGGGTTGGAGACCATTCAGTAGCCTCTGCTCAACTACATTACGTTGTATATCTCTTTTTACCACCACAGTTCAAGCATTCGAATCAAACTGAAATGGCCAGCCGCGGTGTGGGGCAGAGGGGCGTGGCCAATCACCACCCTTCTCCTGCTGGCGCTGGTGTCGGTGAATTTGTCATCAGCTCAGTACATCCACCCTAGTGAGTTGCATCCCGACTACATAGCATTATCATGGTTAATCTCAGACAATTGATAAAATATAATTTATACCCTATTATCATGTCAGTTGCCTTAGTGATAAAAAATAGATATATTAATCAATCTGCCTGTCTATCTATATATCTATCTAGGCCTATCTATGTTAAAATTCAGTGTAGGGCCTACATGTAAGAAGTTGATAGAAACATTGAATCCGGTCGGTTATTGCTGTGATTTATGGATTCCTTTGAGTAAATCCTCAAATTCCTGTCAGGAGTGCTGAGAGTACACGTCAGTTTGTTATTGAGTGTAAGCCGACTTACATTTCTGCACTATTTGAAAACATATTATTTGGTATTTGGAAACTAAAGATATTGCTGTCATCGTCACTAAAGACATACTTGTCCCGTACGCGCTATTTTTTTTTTCCCCAGGATGGGAAAGGCATTTATTTGTCTTGGTGACTTGGATAGAGAATAACTAATCAAGTCTTTGACTTTATTACTCTCTCTAAGCCGTTACAAACTTAATATACTTTAGAAATTGAGAGCAAAATTGAAAACAAGATGTTGAGCAAAACCCAGTGTGGGATTCGAACCACCGTCCATCTTTAAAACACTGGTAGCTCCATGATCAGAGCACTAACACATCGTGCCACAGCGAGGAGCTGCCGAGAGTGGTGGTCATTGGGTTTTTTGAAGTATGCAAACAGAATTTGTCTCCCTAACAGACGTTTTTTGTCAATAGACTGCCGTAGACTTTAAACACACTAGTGACTTTCCCATCCTGGGAAAAAAAAAAATATTGCGTCCCGTACACCTACATCGGTTGTTGATTTCTTAAACGTATACATAGTAACATGTTTTTGAAATACAGATTTTTTAAATAATTTTTTAAGGTTAGGTCAAATCCATAATTTTGATGTCACATCAGTCTTTAAAATTTCTTTGTAATCGAACTATTTTAGTTTTCTTTATTGTATATGTATTTATGCACCGTATAGTTCCATACAGTGCATATGCATATATAACACTTTGTAATTATCATGATATACGGCCAAAACCGGCACTTAGTCAGCGATAGGATAAACATGAGCGCATATGGTACTGGAACATATTCGCCAATAGGTTTGAACATTAATATGTGTTCTCCCATGACCACGCATCTCTTGTTAACAACGTGCTAACAAAGGTGAAAAATATGAAATTGTCTCTAGGAATGATAGAATGAAACATTATTTTGTATTTTATGACATGATGTAGAGTGCACACAGTCCCTTCCTGTGTGAGGCGGTTGTCACGTCGGCTGCACACAGTCATTGTAAAGGGTGTCTAACTGTAAATTAGTGATTAGACCACCATTGTGTGAGGGATAATGGGTGTTAATTAACCTATCTGTCGAGTACCCAAGAAAGAATACGTGGTACACCGTTAAGTCTTCTGGAACAAAACGTTCTACCGCAAGGGAAGCCTTCAAAGATTTTATCATACGCCTCTACGGGGAGAAGACCTCCGACGATACAAGACATTACAGCAACCCAAGATCAAGGAAGCCAGACTTGTCAACAATCTCACCTTCTGTAGGAGGTGCAGAGATCCGGGCTCATCCCCCGCGGACTGGTGCTTCATGCGCCTGTTCGTTCCAGACGGGCATCAGCTATACTTCGACAAGGGCAAATACTCATTTGCAAATGGATTTGATGCACCCATTGCCAGCTCTGACGACTCAAGCAGACATTCAGATGACTCAAGATAATAACATCTACTTTACACTCCCCGAGGAAGAATGTTACACGGTTGATGGTTTCAACGATCGAATCTTCCAGTCAGTACATTTGTTTTGCCAACCATCAGAGGAAATTCAAGAAACTGATCCCTCGAAACCCCATCACCACCAAACCGACACGCAACTTGCAGCCCAGCAATACTGCTGTTAGTCTATAAAGTCGACGCCTGTTGACTGAAGATGACCATCAGGTTCTTTCCCTCAATTTGATTTTGCTGTGGCCCCCAAGTAAATTAACCGGAAGAACTTCATCCAGCGAATTAAGCCTGGTCGCAAACACATCAGCCGAGGCGGATTCGGTTCGCATCCAAATCACCCAGGCACTGACTTCGGTTAATCCAACTCGGCATGACCTCACTGAAGTCGAGAAGTCAGGCATCTCCATTTTTAGAGAGGACAAAAAATTAATGTGGTGGTGGATAAAGAGGATTACGAGACCACGATTCATATTCGGCTGGATACCGACACATACTAAGAAACTACCCAGACACCCCCACCAGCTATCGAACGAAGGGTCAATGACAAGCTCCTTTCGCTACAGCGGAAAGACGCTTTGTTGGAAACCCTAGACCGGAAGCTACGCAGTTTATTAGGCATGTGCGCGATACTCTTTGGGCAACCTTAGATCCACAAACCGGACATATTTCACTCAGATCTATCATTTCCACCAGGGGCTCTGCCACGTACGCCCTGTCTCAAAACCTGACTGTACATCGCCTTTTGTTGGCCAGAATGTACGTGACATCAGCAACTCCGAGCAGTTCATGGACCAGCTCCGTCAAATGACAGTCTCTCATAGCGACCTCCTCGTCAGTTTTGATGTTGACTCGCTATTCACGAGTGTGCTAAGGCTAGTAAAAAGATTAGAATCTGACGGAACTCTACCAGACAGGACCAAACTATCTCCGTCAGAGATCCACGACTTGATTTGGATGTGCCTCGCAACCTCTTTCAGATGGAGAAATACTTTCTACCAGCGAACAGAAGGGACAGCGATGGGATCTTCATTGTCCCCTACTATCCCAAACCTGTTCATGGAAAACTTTGAAGAGACAGCACTACAGACAGCGACCGCTATGATCCAAAGTGTGGCTAAGATGCGTGGATGACACTGTTATGGATTGGCAGCCTGGTGCCGAGGAAATTAAATAACATCTTCCTTCAGCACCTGAAATCTCATCACTCATCCATCAAGTTCATCATGGAAATAGAGACCGGTAAGGGGCTATTCCCTTTCTTGATATCAAGATCACGAGGACTGCACAGGGATCCCTTTCCCGCCAGGTTTATCGTAAACCTGCTCATACGGACCGATATCTGATCTTCCGTTCATATCACGTACCATCCATCAGTGTTGAGATCCATCAACAGACTTTGGTTAAGCGAGCCTACGAGGTCCGCCACCAAGTTCACCTACCCGTGGAACTGAAGCATATCAAGCAGGTGTTGAAAACCAACAGCTATATCCCCCACACATTGTGGAACAATAATGGAACCTAGCCGAGGTCGTAAATTAATTGAACTTTAAACTTTGAGAGTGATCCTCTCATACATGGGAGCAGCCTCTCACAAGATCCAGAGGATTCTGAGAGAAGCCAATATTGAAGTCCCTCACAACGCTAATTCAACCAAACTTCGATGTATCGTCATCACGCAGAAGGACAAACAACTTACACTCCAAGAACCATCCTGGAGTCTACCGCATTCCTTGTGAATGCGGTATGGTCTACATCAGAGACAGAGGCCGATTTTTCGCGAACGGGTTGAAAGAACACCAGGCCAATGGCCGACGCGACAAACGGGACAAGTCTGCAATCATCCATCATGCTCACACTTGTGAACACAGGATTCTGCGGGATGAAAGCAAACTCATTACTCAAGTCCCCAACCGGGTACCAACGACGAGTCAGAGAAGCTCTGGAGATTGAGGTGCATGATACTGTCCAGGATAGTGTTCTCCACTTTAGCAATATCTGGCTAACTCTACTCGACCAACAGGCTAACCACCCATTAGTCCCACACAACGGTGTGGTCTAATTGCTAGTTGCAGTTAGAACACCCTTTGCAATGCCAATGTGTGCCGCCGACAACCCACACACACAGGAAGTGCCTTTGTGCACTCTACCTTGACCTGCTTACCTGCTATGACTTCTTCATCCAATCAGAGACTTCCCCTCCAGGAACCCAAAGTCGTTCTGATCACTCGCATACGCATATATTATCATATTATATACAAACACACGAATGTAGCTTTAATAATGACTGCCCAAGAATACATAAATATATCGAAGATAATGTCTTATTTCTTTACACAAAAGGATAGTCAATAACTAGGAATATGAATTTATATGTGAACCAAACCAAACTATGTGTACCGCTACATCCTCCATTTCATCTAACAAGCCACCCATCCTCATTAACATCATATATATATATATATATAGATACAATGTATTGGAGAATACGCTCTTGATAGTGGGGTCAATTATCAGTAGTAAAGACCCCATAAAATAATACGTTTGTTAGTAAATTACTCATTTTCTTGAAAACTGCCAGAACATGTTTGCCGTAACGTCAGGAGTGGTAGGCCCTTTTAGGGCTACATACATACCCAAGAAAGAATACGTGGTGCACCGTTTAGCTTTCTACCACCCAACGCTCTACCACCACGGAAGTCTTCAAAGATTTCAAGCGTTAAGAATTGCCTAGCGATTTATTGTTCCCTCACACTAGTCATCATTTATTTCAGAATCTTGCGTCACTTCATTCTGTTAGGCCATCTGTCGCTTTCGGGATCCAACATCTGGAGCGGGGTTCCTCAAGTCTCATTCCCGCCAGGATCCAGCATCTGGAGTGGGTTTCCTAAAGTCTCGTTCGGGCCGCAATATATCTGTGCCGACGAAGCATCGAATTGGTTTGATGAGCTCGCCAACGGAATTTGCAGATACCACGGTATAGAGCGTCGTAGAAAATTATAGAGACTCTTTCTTCTGCGGTTTTGTTTAATTCTTGATGGGAGTCATAGTAATCTTTAATCCCCCATGAATAATACCCGGAAAATGATGTCTTAATTTCTTGCTAGCCAATACGCTTATTATGACATTCCATATTTCCACACAGCGATCAAGGCCGAGTTCAGTAGATTTTGACTTTCACTGACCGGTAACAGGTGCCTCGTTTTGTATATAATAATAATAAAAAAAAAAGTTTTTGAGCCTATCAGCGCACGTTCTATTCATACCTCGCGCCCGATCGATATTTTCATTTCCTCGATGGCACACACAATTGACTGTTGTACCACTACACTGCTTTCGCGCGGGTGGATTACCAACCGCCTCGTTTCTGTCTATTTGCAAAAGAATCTCTTTTGGGGCATTGACTCTATAACTTAATTGTAATATTTAGGGCTAAAGATATTACACTGAGGGTCGATATTACATTTAGGGTTAAAAGTTCATATATTTAGGGTTGATATCATGTTTCAGGTTAATGATTAACAAGGAGTGATACAGTTCTGACAGAAAGTGAAGACACACATGGTAACAAGCAAAACTAGGCAAAAAACAAAAAGAACAGGATGCAGGACAGGTCAGGGATGATTACGTCAGAAACGGTCTCATAAGATTTTTTTTTTTTTTCAATATTGAAATGACACATGATACACTCTGAAGATGGCTTTGTCAAAGATGCCTCCCCACCCCTCTCTCTGTCTCTATTACACAACATCAGGTTTTGATGGTGCAATGATAACCAAGCGGGACTCAGTGTATCTCATAAACGACGCCCCCTACGTTCGGTGTACAATCGACAACAGCCAGGACCCGCCCCTTCTCTGTGAACCGATCGATCCGTGTTTTACTGGCGTGAAAATTTCATGTCTGTGTAAGTGTTCGCAGGATGTCCCCCATCAACCTTAACGATGTAATTATTACAGATTCTATCTATTTACTTCAGTCGTCTGTGATGTAGCATTGTAAATCCATTTAAGCATTAATTCAATCCCGTCAATTCCATACATCAATTCCATCCATCTAGAGGCCGTTATCCAAGTCATGCGATTCGCGTATCGATAACGGGCTCCACCTGTATACGTAAAGATTTGCCATGATTATTCACATGATTATACAATTGCAATGACAACTCTTGTCTGTATTTTCATGACTTGTGAATATTTTTGATAGTGTCTTACTTTTTTTATACAAGTGGAGAATTAAAACTTACTGAAACCGAAACAGAGACCTGAGAGATGAACATACTATTGTATTATATAAGGGCCTGGTTACACAGGGGTGAAGAACAGTCGCCGATCTCTATAGCGTTCAAACAATCTAGCCACCATCAACAACCTATCGGCGACTGCACCCCAGAGTGTTTTATTCGGACTGGTTGCCGACCGGATTCCGACCAGTTGCCATCTGGCAGATGCTGACCGTTTGCAAGTCATATTTGACGATCGGTTGGCATGGTTGGAGAGCGGGCTTTGCGAACGTCTTGCAAATAACAACAATAACAACAGCAACAGCAGCAGCAGCAACAACAACAACAACAACAAAACACCTGGCGATGAATAGGTACAGATGGCAGAAAGGTTTGCAAATTAATGGTTTGCAACTGGAAGCAGCTGGTCTGCGACTTTATGAAGTGGCATTTGGATCGAAAATTCTATAAAGGGTTTTTCGAACGTTGTAATAAATGTCATCTGGTCAGCGACCACCTTTGAAATGGTTCGCTGTATACTAGGTCTTTATTGGTCGTCAAATGGTCGGCACCTGGTTGCTGACCACAAGTTTTTGTGCCAAGGGCCAGGAATCACTGAAGGCAAGTCCTAAAAAGGTTGGCGACCACGTAGGGGTGTGGAGGCCGGGAAATGTGCAAACGCCGGGAAATGTGCAAACGCCGGGATTTGTGCAAACGTCTCGCCGGGAAATGTGCAAACGCCGGGAAATGTGCAAACGTCTTGCCAGGAAATGTGGCAAACGCCGGGAAATGTGCAAACGTCTCGCCGGGAAATGTGCAAATTTCATCAACGGGAAATGTGGCAAACGTGACGCCGGGAAATGTGCAAAAGTTCAATTTTGCCGGGAAATGTGCAAAACGTCGCCGGGAAATGTGCAAATCATTTACTTTAGCGATATTGCGTATAAAGATAGTAGATAAACTCCATATTACAACTGCCCATGAACTTCCGCCATTTAGATTTTCTTAAATGAAATCCTTGACAGATTTAAAAAAAAAATGGCAGGTAGCACGATTATGACAATGAGATCTCAATTTGTTTAGTAGCCACCCCCCCCCCGAAAAAGGGGAGGGGGCCTCAAAGTCCCAGAACTACGGTATTATCAAAATTCTTCTTGTATTGTATAACCAAATAAGAATGAGATAGCTTGGTTCTTTAAAGATATTGATGACAGGAGTTCACGTTTAATGGCAGATCCAGGGATGCAGGGCACGGGGCCATAAGTGGGAGGAGTCTTCAAATTGAAGCATCAGAGTCCCTAAACTAGTGCTATGAAGACATTAATGACTGAAATTGCATGTTTGATTATGACGGATCCAGGGGCGTCAGGATCGCGGGGGGGGGGGGATGAGGGGAGGAGAGGGATGTTCTACATTGTCAGTATCTTCTTGAAAAGTCTAGGACAGATTTTCACTAAACTTGTCAGATAGCCTCATTACGGTGCTATGATCTTTAGAATTGAAATTAGCCCCCATCCTCCCCACCCCCCACCCCCGCGCCGAAAAGGGGGGGGGGGGGGGGGAGATTTGAAGCCTCAGAGTCCCTAAACTCTGGATTTTTTAAATCTTTTTCGGTCGAACAAAAAAAAAAAGAAAAAGATAGAGCTAAGTTATTGCCTTGAATGACTGAAATTTCATGTTTGATTATGGCGGATCCAGGGGTGCCCTGATTGGGGGTGGGGGAGGGGAAGTGATGGAGAGGAGGGGGATTGTCCACATTTACTGCATCTTCTTGATAAATCTCACCCCCCCCCCACCCCCGGCCGAAAAGGGGGGGGGGGAGAGTTGAAGCCTCAGAGTCCCTAACTCTGGATTTTTTTTTAAATCTTGTTCTGTCGAACAAAAAAAAAAAAGAAAAAAAGATAGAGCTAAGTTAGTGCCTTGAGGACATTAATGACTGAAATTTCCATGTTTGATTATGGCGGATCCAGGGGTGCCCTGATGGGGGTGGGGGAGGGGAAGTGATGGGAGAGGAGGGGGATTGTCCACATTTACTGCATCTTCTTGATAAATCTCAAGAAGGATTTTCACCAAACTTGGCAGATACCATCTTTACGGTGATTTGATCTTATATGGTAAAATGAGCCCCACCCCCTCCCACCGCCAAGGGGGGGGGGGGGGGGGGGGGAGGAGGAGGAGTTGAAGTTTCAGGTCCCTAAACTCTGGATTTTTTTATTTTTTTTTTTTCTAATTTTCAAGTCTCGCACAACTTTTTGAGACCCAAATTTGTTCGCGCCCGGGCATACCGTTCC